>NC_138772.1:217680235-217730235 GCF_965119305.1 Pelophylax lessonae
AATGGATCCCCATGGCAGTTAAGAAGCTTTGAAGATAATAGTTGCCAAGAAAACAGAAATAGTTGAGGTGCTGAAAAAAAAACCTGCAGCATCAACCAAAGAGGCCGCTTGGCACATGTTCTTTTGGTATAAGTATTGTAAGGCAGAGCGCTGAGGAAAAGATTTGTTGAACATTATTGTAGGGGGGAACATTGTTGAACATTGTAGAAATGTTGAAAATGTTACCCCAAACACAGTGCCTGGTGCATTTCACAATAACAAATAAGTTAGAATTATTTGGGATACAGGCAATTTCACCTCACTTATCAGATGATTTAAGCAACTATATTCCAAGAAGCCCACTCTATTGAATACTCTTTAAAAAGTCAAAGAGTTGATTTACTAAAGCAGCAGAGGCTGTTTATTTAGTTAAGTGATATTCACTTCACAAAGTCTATGTTAATTTTGCTTAGTGCCCAGTCATGTGAAAAAAAATGTAAAAAAGAAACCACACTACCCCATCCCCTAAGCTAAGTGAACAATCACATTGCAAAATGAACATACATATACAACAAGTGTACATGTTCTATTCATTTAGTTAATCAACCTTACTGTCATTTTGCCCATTCAGGCAAATGCAACAGTGTCTGTGAAAAGCCTCCTCCCTCAACAAACCTGGTAATATTAATGTGTCCAGTGATCCCATGCATATGCTTCTTCAACCTCAGGTAGTGCAAAAAACCAGGTGCCCCCAAACATGGAACATTGGGAATATTATTATTGTTATTATAATACAGGATTTATATAGCGCCAACAGTTTGTGCAGCACTTTACAGCATGAGGGCAGT
Organism: Pelophylax lessonae; assembly: GCF_965119305.1. NCBI lineage: Eukaryota > Metazoa > Chordata > Amphibia > Anura > Ranidae > Pelophylax > Pelophylax lessonae. The sequence goes on from NC_138772.1 coordinate 217,681,063, forward strand.
ACAGTTACAATACAATTCGGTACAGAATTAAAGGGCTCTGCTCCTTATGTGCCCTATCACATGATAGAATAAGTGATATCACTGCATCTGCTGGACTTCAATACCAGTAGACACTTTTTGTGGTGGAGGAAGGAGTGGCAGGATTCCTTGAAAAGTAGGCATCAGTGGTTTAAGGGCGAAGGGGGTCATGGGCACTGCCATTTGCACTGAATGTGCCAAGTAACAGTGCCTTTTTTTAAGTAGAAAGTTACAACCTATTTCATCTGTAACTCTTTTTGTAAACATTGTATAATTGCTTTTTATCCTGAACTGTGATCAAATTTGATAAAGATCAAGCTGCATTACAGACCCATTTTACGTCTCAATGTTGATATAAAAATATACACAAAAGTTCTTGCTAACCACTTACCATTGGCTCTCATCTTCCCACCAACCAGGCTTTTTCTGATTGCTTGATGTGGAGAAGGCATTCGACAGAGTGGCCTGGGACTATATGACAGAAAAACTTAAAGCACTTGGCATCAGCAATCAAATGCTCAGTTTCATTCTAGCCTTATACTGTAACCTAACTGCTAAAGTTAGGATCAACAGCCGCCTTTAAGATGCCTTCTCCATATCAAATGGCACACTCCAGGGCTGCCCCCTTTCCCCCCCTTTTTTTTTTGTCCCAACCCTTAAACCATTACTTCATAGACTAAGAGCGAACACTGACATCAAAGGAATCAGTGTTGCAGAGCAATCCTATAAGCTTGCAGCTTTTGCAGATGACGTCCTGATGTTCCGCTCAGACTCACTCATCTACTATTCCAAACCTACTAAAAGACTTTTCTCTTTTCAAATCTCTATCAAACTTACAGATTAACTTCTCCAAATTCTGAGCTCTTAACATCTCCCTTCCACTAAAATTGGTCTCTCATTGCCAAAATAAGCCCTAACCTACCATGGCATCCAACTCCCGTGCATACTTTCGTACCTATACTCTAGCAACTATCTCCCATTTTGAAATCTATTCAATAGGGCTTACAGAAGTGGTCACCAGGACCCTTTTCATGGTTTGGAAGAGCTTCCATCATTAAAATTTCCCCCAGAATCCTATATCTCCTCCAAACGATTTTGATCAGATTGCCAACAGCCTGGAGCAACAACCAGAGCTCATGTACATTTATGTAGCATCTTCCACATCCACAAAGGATCGATTAACGCTTCCGCACAGAAGAATAGGTTCAAAATTTCGCAAAATGGTATAGAGTGCCTGATAAACTCTATAAATCTTACCCTAACCTCTTGTTGCTGTGTTGGCGCTGCAATAAAATAACTGGCTCCCTCTATCATACTGTATATAGTGGTCATGGCCAGATCTCCAACCTTTTTAGCTAGGAGTCCAATGCCTCATCTCTAGCATCACATCCTACATGCCTGACTATATCCCTGCACAATACCTCCTACACCATACCACCTTACCTCAAACACACCATAGAAAATCTTTACTCCTCCACCTTATTATTGCAGCAAAGATGTGCATTCTTTTGCACTGGAAAAAAAAATCTCCCCTAACCATCGCTAAATTGATTCAGCTCTTTAAGAAAATAGCAGAAATGGAGGACCTCGTCCACAAGGCTAGAGATATCCCATCCAAGTTTTAGAAAACCTGGGCTTCTTGGATGAATTTTGTGGATTCTATGAACTCATCCCAGACACCCAGCAATGATAACCCTAATCAATAATGATTCTTTTTTTTGGGGGGAGAAGGATGGATGCTTTGCCTCACTTTATCCCTTTAGTACCTCATTAAAAAAAATGTCTTATTCTTTCTCTCTTTCTCCACCCTCTTACCTCCCCCCACAAATTCCCACTTCACCCTTCACCGGGCTAGCCATAAATCCCTGCCCCCCCCCCCCTACAAGTAGCCAGGCCCTTATCTCATTATTTTTTCGTTCCCCCTCCCATCGGTTTCCCAAATCACATCTTTGCCAGTTGCAGACGTTCCCTTATCTATTCAGCCCCACACCACTGGGCTTTCCATGTAGTCCCAATTTACCCTACCTACACATGTGGAGCAGACTCATTTTGTCTCAGATGGTGCACAAGTACCCTCTGAAGGTAGTTTTTCCAGAGGGTATGGTTGACTAGAGTTTTCGTTTCTCAAACATTTTGTTCTCCTTTTAGTTCTTGTCTGTATAGTACTGTGCTTACCTTTTCAATCTATTTCAAGTAGTACCCTATTACTGTGCCGCAGCTTAATAGGGTTATTGGAGATGTTACATTGTATTGTACTTTTTGTTTATGGCGGCTGCGCCCGCGACTAGTATCTCTGTCAGCTGTCATTTCAAAACTGATAAAAAATTGTTTTGGAAAAAAAAAAAAGATCCAGCTGCATGTGTCTAAAGCAAGCCATAAATTACGCAATTTTCATTTCCTGCAACCACGGGTTTGGAATTGCTAGATTCCTCCATCATCAGTGTTGGTGGGAGAATCCATCTTGCAGAATCCCTATTGGGATATATCAGGGGGAGCCTTCCCTGCCGACAGAATACAATGATTACTTTGATGGATCGACTTTAGTACAACTAGCCTGCCGATAGATGGATCGAATCTCTGTTGAACCAGGCAGTATTGGATTCATCTATGGCTAGCTTAAGACCAAAACTGCAGAAAGAAAATTATGATGCTTGGCACCTTACTCCTGCGCTCAGAATCAGGTTCTCAGGCTGCCTCTATCCCGGGACTCTCACTTGGCATCCACTAATGGCTAAGCCTTGCTGCCCTCTATGACCGGGGTGGTCGACAAAACACTGTAAACATAAACAAAAAAGAAGGGTGCACCAGCCTAGCGCATTATCCTCAGTAGGCTTTTATTGATAAAACATGCGATGTAAACCAGCATATCAACTCCATCGAACAACGTCCTTAGGCTCTGAGGAAGAGGCACAGCCTTGAAACGCGTTAGCCTTTCACCTTTATGAGACATTGGACTCTTACATCATAGATGTTGTTCGATGGAGTTGATATGCTGGTTTACATCGCATATTTGTGAGTAGCCACTTTTTTAATATTTTATCAATAAAAGCCTACTGAGGATAATGCGCTAGGCTGGTGCGCCCTTCTTTTTTGTTTATGTTTACAGTAAGAACAAAACTGGTAGGACAATCAATTTTTTTCACATTTTGAGCAGTACTAACATATTTATCCAAGTCCACAATGACACCTTTGTAATCTGTGATCTCATAAATCACAAAAACTCTCTTTACCAGAGTGCAAAATAAAAGATTTTACCTTTGTTCATACAATTGTAGTGTTGTGGAGTCAGCTGTTTAGCACACCTTCACAGCGAAAATTATTTATTATTGCACAATATATCCAAATGCTGCATTTAAGAAAAACGGATTCTGTAATTTTTCAAAAAAAGATAAGAGATATCAAAAATTAGAGAATTCACTTTTCTTTTAACGTTTGTATAGCCCTGATATTGTCCATATCATGTAAACATTTCACACATCCCAAATACACCATTTTAAATATTAGGATTCCTTAAATGATGAAAATTATTGTGTGTTTCTAACTTTTTAAGTATGGTTTGCAGCAAGGTTTACTCCATGCATGATCTGTGAAATGTATCATAGCAGTTAGAAGCTAAAGTGGCAGAATAAGTGATTGATTTTAAGCTAGCATTATAGTGAGACAAAACAAAATTACTCTTTTCAAATTGGGAACATACTGTGAAACAATGTATTTTTCCTGGCTTTTTAAACTGTGGTGATAGAAGGCTTATTTCTGTACTGAGCCAGACAGTCCCTATTGGGCAGAAAGGTTATTTGAGCTAAAGCACTAACATCCTTTCTTATTAAGGCAGCAAATAGTTTCTTTGTCAGCTATTCATCAGCTTTCTCTTTTTCACGGGAAGAAGAATGAGGTGCCCTTTTAGTGAACCCTGAACTTTCAAAGTATCTGTTGTTGTTGTTTGCTGGCAATAGTCTCTCACGTTGGGCTACCATACAGTTTCATATTAACTGGCATCTTTTGAATGCCGTAATGTACCTTGCAAGCTCCTGTTTCTTAATACAAACACATGCTGTGTGACTCACAAAGGAATGCAATTGATACTATCCAGAAGATATCTATTACACAAGTATGTTGGTAGTAAAATAATGCAGCAGCTACCACCTAAAGTACTCATCAAATGCTCATCTTTATTGCAACCAAAAATTAAACAAATCAAATTTTATCAAATACATTTTTATTGTCAAGCTTTTGTCATTTTACAAACACATAGGGTAGTGAAGAACAGAATAAAGCAAAAGCCGGATCTTTACAAAACAAATTCAATAGGGAAGGGGAAATGGGGAGGTATAACATAAAAAAAAACACAAACCAGAAAGTAAAAAACCTAATTAAACAGTAATATACTATATTTAGCCTTCTAGACAACAGTGATTTCTATCATTTAAATTTATATATAAAGACCAAGCTAACAATCTCGTTTTTAGTATGTTTAACAGTGCTAGAAATTATATTTGTATATGGAATTGCACTTACTTGTATACAAATACATTTTCAGTTATAATAAAGATAAGCATTTATTACATTTGTTGGTAGAATTATAATTCTGGCTACAATCAATGGGACTTTCAAAGTACCAACCGTTTTAATAAGGATGTTGGTATCTATACTTCAGCTTCAGATCATTTAGACACATATGTCTCTGTATTATTTTGTTGGTAGAAGTCAAAAAATTGCTCATGTTGGCTTTGTTTTTTAAGATGGCAGATTACACACAACTTAGTTACCACAAGAGTCATAAATTGTGCAGCACATTGACTTGCAGCAATATGAGTTTGGTCAGTAATAGTCAACATAGGTTAGACTTCATAGTGCAGACTTCAACATGCCCAGAGAACTACCCAATAGTTGACTTTGTGTAAATTTGCTATTATTATTTATTATGGTAAAAATATGCTATTAAAGATAAAAGTCTTCTAGCTTTATTTTGGACAAGCCAACTCTCTTCTAAAATGCTGCTTTTTGGAGGAAGTTCCTCTTTCAGCTCCTTTCTTGATTGGCTATATCACGAAGAAGTGTTTGAGTAAATTTTAACATTATGATCAAGTCAGGTTTACGTAACATTAGCATGGCAGCTAAAGGTTTGCAATTGGTAGAATTTAGGCTAAAGGTTTGCAGTTGGTAAAATTTAAGTTAAAATTTTGCAATTGGTAACATTCAAAATTAAAATCAGGAGCACAGCAACCGACACACTAAACACTCACAGGTCACCAGTCTTTACAATAAGAAGTGGTAATTTATGATCTATAACTGAAAATGCATGTTTGTTTTGCTCCATGATGATACCAGCCTCTTTGACCCCTCCATTTTTCTTATATCCAGTGAATAGGCAATGGGTCTAAAAGATTGCATTACCAGTGTAGCAGGTACGGTGACCAGTTTCTAGGTTTTGTGTTCTGACAGGGACCCTTGTTTCATTTTTTTATAGCCCTGCACTACCCTGAAATGACATGAGCAGTGTCTAAGTAAAAGCTTCATTTTTAGCTGGTTATAGTGTTGAAAACAAACTAAAGGAATGGAACAACCTAAACTTTGTTTTTGTTTTTTTGTTCTTTTTTTCCGCTCACAGTGAATTATTTTTCTGATTTGTGTGTTAACTTCAAAAGAGACACATTTCAGGTGGTATTGATGTTTGATATGTTACCTTCTCTGATGAATAAAACAGTTTTATCACATAGTGTAACAGGTGTTAATAACACCTAAAAATGTGTTTTCAATGTGTATTTTTGATCTTTAGTATATCAGTCACCATGTCACTTAGCTATTACCTGATGCAAAAAGCAATATATTAAAAAGCTGTTTTATGAGAGAATGACTTTAATTACTAGTCACTCACAAACATAGTTTGTTACACGTTATGGCACATTAAATATCACAATAAGTACCTGATTGCTGCTTTTCTACCTGAGATGATTCATTCCTGTTTTTCAATTTTCTTTTTTTTTTTTTTAATTCAGTGAAGCTGACCTCACCTACACCCCCTGATTAATTAGGGTTTATGGGGTGGGGGGGGGGTTCATTAGAATTTTTTTCTAATAAAAAAGGTAGCTAGATGTCTATATTTTGATTCAGTAAAACCATCACAAAGACTGGAAAGCTCTGCCCACTCTGCTTTCCAGTCACCTCTCATTATAATAAGCATTTTGAAAATGATGACTAATGGAATGATAAATTAGTTAAAAAAAAAAATCAGTACAGTCACTCATTGGAAGGAAGCAAGAAGACAGAGTAGATGAGCACTTAAGTACATGGCAGGCATGTATGTAGAACATATTACATATAAGTACACTACAGATGTTTTACCAAATACCCCTAATAATGTGAATCTGCCAGAACTATCCTTGCACTGCGAACAAGCTGATACCTGGAGAACAACATCTTAATTCTGCATCATGAGCAAATAAGCCTCTTAATTGCACTAAATATATGTGTATGTCAGTCAATTAAGTAGATGAACGATATCATACCTGTGGCACTGCAAGGTCTCAGCCTACTCTTTATTTTACATGTACTGTACTGTATATTAGCTTTATTGAGGACTGGGATAAGTTTCTAAATTTAATCGAAGAGTCGTGGCTATCTTATATAATTGAAATGGTCCGGGCCACATATCTGTTGCTCCCTCCACTGGATGTGAGGTACTTTATTTTAAGGATTGTAAATACTCTAACTAGTATCGTAAAATGTCACTACATTACATACGTCATCGTATGACTAACTTTAACCAACAGCTAGTAGTAGTCAATCACATTTCACTGGAGTTTAGTCACCTGGAGTTCACTCAACTCAATGGCTTCTTCTGTAAGAAATGACCATTGAGAAAATATCCAACTATATTTCATGACGCCAGAGTGTTTGATATTAGGTGACCTAGTATCTATTGTGGCTATAAATGCTAAGGAATGTTTCCAGCATGGATTTGTGATGAAAAGTCTTCAACATTAATTAAAGTTCTAATGAATGCGACTAACTGCTATTAGCTATTTTATTAAAAAAGCTATAACTATCTGTGTAATTGGATTTACCTTCTTAGCTCACAACCTCCTAAAACCATATCTGCCAGGAACATTAGCTAAATAAAGGGTAAAAGAACCTATATACTGTATGCGTGATTCTGCACATCCGCCTAGGAGGCGATCGCACGCACAGCTGGCGAGCCTCTTCTGATGGGATTATTCACAGCAGAAGCCGATCTGCGGTTGCAGGGCACTGGATGTCTCCTGGACTCGCCCATTGTCAGATAGAGACACAGAATGGAGCTCTTTGTAAACAAGGCCGATATCCATTCTGACAGGGGGGAAGGGATTGATTTTGTGTCCCTGCAAAGCTGGGAACAAAATGCATCAATTCCCTGAGTAAAAGCAGCACACATAGTACAGTAAAACTCTGACTATTCACGCAGAAAACCCTTTGATCGCCCTAATTGTTTAACCTCTTCCCAGCCAGTGTTATTAGTACAGTGACAATGCATAATTTTAGCACTGATCACTGTATGAGTGTCACTGGTTCCCACAAAGCGTTGAAAGTGTCAGTGTCTGACTGTCCACTGCAATATTGCAGTCTTGCTATAAGTCGCTAATCGCCATCATTACTAGTATAAACAAATAAAAAAAAATTCAGTATTTATAACATAGTTTGTAGACACTATAACTTTTGCGCAAGTCAAACAATATAAGCTTACTGGGATTTTTATAACCAAAAATATGTAGCTAAATACATATTGGCCTAAATTTTTGAAGAAATTAGATTTTTTCCCCCATATTTTTATTGGATATGTTTTATAGCAGAAAGTAAAAAATATTGTTTTTTTTTTTTTAATGTTGGTCAATTTTTATTTATACACAAAAAAAAAACACACTGGTGATCAAATACCACCAAAAGAAAGCTGCATTGTAGTTAAAAATGTTATACATTTTATTTGGTACAGCGTTGTATGACTGTGCAATTTTCAGTAAAGGTAACGCAGTGCCGTATCGCAAAAAATGGCCAGGTCATGAAGGTGGGGGGGGGGAGAGTAAATCTTCAGGAGGTCATATGGCTAATATCATATAATACAATATGCCTAAAACTTCCCTGACATGCAACAACATTTCAGTGGCTCACAACAACTTTATCCGTCACTGTCCATCACAATGTGTTTATTAGAAATGCTAATGCAGCAGTGGATCCTTAGGTGAACTTGCGTCTGCAATTTCCCTTTTTACTGGACTATCTTCTCTGCTCTTTTGCCCATGCACTCTCTCTCGAAGGACATTTATAGCAACTTAACTCTGGCACAGATTGCAACTATGAAAATTAGCTCCAGAAGAAGCACGATCATTTCTGGGATCTGAGACTTCTCTACCGCTGCACAAGCATATCTAATAAACAATAGTGATGGATAAAGTTATTATTGTGAGTCAAGGAAATGTTATTGAGCATCAAGGAAATTTTAAGCATACTGTGTTATGTGATATTATTACAAGATAGAAGATAAAAGTGATGGATGAAGTCATAGAACCATTATAACCAATTAACTAGGGAGAGGGATTTATTGAAATAGGGGGACTTATTACCGCAAAAATGTTATTGTGAGCCAAGGATTGTCAATGTTTAAGTATCTTGTTTTAAGCGATATTAATAAAATATATTTTTTATCTTATATGTTGTGATGTGTGGGTCCCATTAAAATGCATCATAAAGAGCATTTTTTCATATTAAGAATTTGAAAAACTGGATTTGGTTTCCTTTGAAAAACAACCCGCGTACATAAAGTCCATAAAGTCCTTATTTCTACTTTAAAAAGGTAACTTGGAGATGAATTAAAGAAAATAGCAAATATGTGCACAGGACAAATTGGAATGCTCTTGTAGAAATACAATGGATACAAAAGTGGAGACAGTTACGCATGTAATGAATGAGCCACACTTCTATTTGTCTCAATTTTAGGCAGATGTATTGTACAGACCAAACAGAGGCGGAGAGGCATGGTGTATTATCATGACCTAACTCAAAACCTACAGAACAGAACTGGGAAAGAGTTTGAAAAATGCTTGCTTAAATCCTCTAAATGCAGGTAATTGTCTAGGATAGTATTTTTTATTCAACAAATCTGGACTTTGAATTTCATACTAAAATTGTGTCAGTTGTTTTCTATAGACGTAAATGCATTTCTAATTTTTGACTTTTATGTAATTTTACCCAAAGATACAATGTATTATAGTTATTTATTTCTCCCACGCTGAAGCAGTTCTTTGACTATTGCTCAGTATTAGACATTTACAAATGATATAATAAAACTATGTTTTCTGAAGGCTGGTTTGTTCAAAGAAATGCAGCCTACGCATGTGCCTTTCTTGGCTTAAGAACAAAAGACATAAATGCTCTGCAGATATAATTGAAAGGGCTGATCATGTGATTATCACGAAGGTACTGTAGGCCCTCTTAGCAATGATTAAGTATGGTTCCATTATGTGCACTGGCATGGCCTAACTCAATATCTAAACAGAATCGGGTATACATTCAAACAAAAGTGAGCTGAATCCCTGGAATCCTATATAATTGGCATGGAGGGGATTAAAAACTAAAATGGCAGCAATTGTTTTTTGCAGCCTTAAATGCTTTTCTAATTCAAACTTTAAAGTAACTTGCTCCATAGGTATAAAGTATTGCATAGTTATTTATATCTCCAACGCTGCAGCAGTTCCTTGGGTATTGTTCAGTAAATTTAGGCATTCATAAATGATAAATTAAAACTATGTTTTCTGAAGGCTGTTCTTACACAACTACAGGTAAATACAGCATACTGTACATGTTTGTCTTTCATGGCTTAAACGCAACCTTTTGCAAAATAAATAAATTAAAAAAACAAAAAAATAATTGCGGAAAAAAAATGCATTTATTACTTTTTTTGCAATTGAGCCTGCAAAGAATTGCAGCTACGATCAGTGGATTGCAGGTGCAATGTCAAACTCTTATATTCTTCGCACTGGTAAAGTCAGGGTATCCATGAGAAAGAAGTAGATAAATTGGAGGAGGATGAATAAACAAATACAACTTGCTTCCATATAAACCATGAAGTGACATTTATTATGTGGCCATAGATAAAGCACACAGTCTAGAAAAAAAATACAGTCATGTGTGAATGACACAGTCTATTTTAAAAGGTAAAAGCCCAAGTCACCTTCAGCATTTAACAATAAATGGAGGGCCCAGCACCTGGGATGGAAACAGTCTCATGGTTCACATAACAGGCGGAAGGCACATAAAGGCTTGCTGGGACCAGCTGTTGGTGTCCCGTGGGGAAGGCACACTTTAGTGTGGTGTGTAGTAAGGCTGGAGCCCACCAGGAAGATGGCCACTCGCAGTATGGAGACAACAATTCGGCAAGCCAAAGGAGATGACACAGCCTATTCTCCTTCCTCTAATGCAGGCCACCGAAGTGGCTGTTTCATCTCCATTTTCCTGCCAGCTGCTGTATTATTCTCTCCATCCTGCGAGCAGCCATCATTCTAGTGGGCTCCGGCCTTACTACACACCACACTGAAATGTTCCTTTCCTTCGGGACACCAACAGCTGGTCCCAGCGAGTCTTCATGTGCCTTACGGATGCTATGTGAACCTTGGGCATGTTTCCATCACAAGTTCTGGGCCCTCCATTTAGTGTTTGAGGCTGGAGGAGACTTATGCTTTACCTTTAAACTTCACTGTGTCTTTCACTCATGACTGTATTTTATCTAGACTGTGTGCTTTATCTATGGCCAAATATGAAATGGTATTTTATGGTTTTATGGAAGCAATTATTTTTTGTTTATTCACCATCCTCCGATTTATTTACTTGTTTCTCAGGGATACCCTGACTTTACTAGTGCACAGCATATAGTATTTGTGTTTCAGTTTTAGATATATCCATTCCTCCAGTGGATTACATGCAGCACGGGACTGGATCAATAGGATGCATGTTACTACCAAATATAACTGCTAGCCCATTCTATGGCTGTGAGCCTTGGGTCTGTTTGTTGCAATGTCATTCTCCTGCAGAATTGTCCATGTCTTTACTGTTGTACTTTCAAATAGAGGCCTAGAGGAAGTGTCAAAGGACTATAAGTGCGTTAATCACCCCACTTGTTTTCCAAAAAACAAAACCTTAACTGTTGTTTAAAATCATGATTGAAAGTTATTTAAATAATTTCAATAGATACACCATATAGTAGATGGTTTAGAACAATGTTACTAGGTAAAATGCGCATATGTAATGGGTATAAACAAAAATAAACTGTGCTGTCATTAGCTAATTGACATCAATATTCTGGTTGCTTCTACTAGAAATAGCATGTAAAAATGTTTTGCATGGAAAAAGAAAGGGCATAGTGATATTATCACAGTTATTATCAAGTCTGGTACACATTTGATAATCAACTCCCACACCTACTGATTTTAAGCCGTGATTGGAAAACTTATGAATGTCGCTCATGGATTTGTCATATAATGTCTTCAACATTAACTAAAAGTTCAAATTAATGTGACTACCTGCTATTAGCTATTGTATAATAAAAGCTATAACTATCTGTGTAATTGGATTCACCTTTTTAGCTCACAGCCTCCTAAAACCAAATCTGCCAGGAACATTAAAGGGAAAGAAACAAAACATATAAGAAACAAACGACTTGGTGGCTGGAGGTGTGATTGCCATCATCCCTAATGCATGATCAAAAATGCTTTAAACATCAATAAGTGGGATTTTTATTGGCAATCCAAACACATTTAAATATATATGTAGATCCATGAAGGACAACAGCATCGTTGTTACCACAGAAGTGGAAAAATCAAACGCGTTTCAAAATGTGTAACAGATTCGTCCTCAGGAACTATTCTGACACTTCTGTAATATACAATGATTACATTAAAGTTGCGTGCTACAAAAGTGTATTCATCAACATTTCATAAGTATATGGAATAAAAGAAAGGCTTACATAATATATATAACCATTTTGTTAGAGTGCTTCCACAGGTTAAAAGACCTCCTAGCTGGGATCAACTTGTAACGTTGCAACAAAGATTGGTGGAAGGGGGTTTCCAATTTCAATGCCCAACTTTAAAAAGAAAGAGCAGAAAGGCATAAGAAAATATATCAGAGCCATATGTATATATGTACAATATCTCACAAAAGTGAGTACACCCCTCACATGTTTGTAAATATTTTATTATATTTTCATGTGACAAGACTGAGGAAATTACACTTTGCTACAATGTAAAGTAGTGAGTGTACAGCTTGTATAAAAATGTAAATTTGCTGTCCCCTCAAAATAACTCAACACACAACCATTAATGTCTAAACCGCTGGCAACAAAAGTGAGTACACCCCTAAGTGAAAATGTCCAAATTGGGCTCAAACTGTAAAAATGTTGTGTGGCCACCATTATTTTTCAGCACTGCCTCTCTTGGGCATGGAGTTCATCAGAGCTTCACAGGTTGCCACTGGAGTCCTCTTACACTCCTCCATGATGACATCACAGAGCTGGTGAATTTTAGAGACCTTGCGTTCCTCCACTTTCTGTTTGAGGATGCCCCACAGATGCTTAATGGGAATTAGGTCGGGAGACATGTTTGGCCAGTCCATTGCCTTTACTCTCAGCTTCTTTAGAAAGGCAGTGGTCATTTTTGAGGTGTGTTTGGGGTCGTTATCATGTTGGAATACTGCCCTGAGGCCCTGTCTATGAAGGGAGGGGGATCATGCTCTGCTTCAGTATGTCAAGGTACATGTTGGCATTCATGGTTCCCTCAATGAACTGTAGCTCCCCATGGCCGGCAGCACTCATGCAGCCCCAGACCATGGCACTCCCACCACCATGCTTGACTGTAGGCAAGACACACTTGTCTTTGTACTCCTCACCTGGTTGCCGCCACACACACTTGACACCATCTGAACCCAATACATTTATCTTGGTCTCATCAGACCACAGGACATAGTTCCAGTATTCAGCAAACTGTTTGCGGGCTTTCTTGTGCATCATCTTTAAAAGGGGCTACCTTCTGGGACGACAGCCATGCAGGCCAATTTGATGCAGTGTGCGGCATATGGTCTGAGCACTGACAGGCTGATCCCCCAACCCTTCATCCTCTGCAGCAATGCTGGCAGCACTCATAAGTCTGTTTCCCAAAGAAAACCCCTGGGTATGAAACTGAACCCGTGCACTCAACTTCTTTGGTCGGCCATGGTCGGGCCTGTTCTGAGTGGAACCTGTCCTGTTAAATCACTGTATGGTCTTGGCCACGGTGCTGCAGCTCAGTTTCAGGGTCTTTGCAATCTTCTTTTAGCCTAGGCCAACCTTATGTAGAGCAACAATTCTTTTTTTTAGATCCTCAGAGAGTTTTTTTGCCATGAGGTACCACGTTGAACTTCTAGTGACCAGTATGAGAGAGTGAGAGTGATAACACCAAATTTAACACACCTGCTCCGCATTCACATCTGAGACCTTGTATCACTAACGAGTCACATGACACCAGGGCAGGAAAATGGCTAATTGGGCCTAATTTGGCCATTTTCACTTAGGGGTGTACTCACCTTTGTTGCCCGTGGTTTAGGTATTAATGGCTGTGTGTTGATTTATTTTGAGGGGACAGCAAATTTACACTGTTATACAAGCTGTACACTCACTACTTTACAATGTAGCAAAGTGTTCACACTTTTGTGAGATGCTGTATATACGCAAAGGAAATCCAGGCTGAGGATATAATGCTAGGGTGCAAGAAGGAGAAAAAGTGCTCAATACGTATTATGGCAAAAATCTTTTAGATCCTCCTATCGCTGCTGTTCAATAGCCCAAAGACTGGAGAAACCATGAGGGTGGCACCTCCTAAGTCCTCCAAATGCTGCCATATATTTGACTGGAATACACTGCAACTAGTACAGACTCGGATTCCCCTTCTCCACATGTGGAGGAGACAAGGAATGGCGTTAGAAGTGATCCCTGGCGTCTCCATATATGCAGTGCGCAAACATGTCATCATGATGTCACGCGACGCTGTGTCACGCATGGTCTCCAGGATGACAACATCCAGAGACCAGATCACGGCCATATTGGAGACGAATGCCACCGACCAACAGGAAATTCCTCTAGCAGCTGAAGACAAGCAAAGAGAAATTCTCTCTACTCAGGTGCATCCATACCAGAGAATATGAAAAGCCCCCATCACCACAGTGTGGGGGCCTTCCTGTCTGGAGTGCAATCATCAGTTAGCACAGCAAGGAAGAAGGACGTCTAAAATCCCAAGGGTGCCAGGGATTCACAATGACTGGTGGTATGTTCTAATAGCGGCGTGCGTTCCGCCGTGCATTCCACCGATAGCAGGAAGTGACGTAGTCAAACGATCAGGGTAAGACCACAATGCATTTCGCAATCGATTTGCGTCTTTCAGGAAGTCTAATATATTCACAATTACTTTCTCTTTCATCTTTTAGTCCTTCATGTTTACAAATGTATGTCCTTTTTTTTAATCTAAATTGCTTGTAATTGTCGTTTTATAAGAAACAATGTTTTGAATAAATATTTATTTTTATAAATTTGTATGGATTACCTCTTAAAATCCCACATAATGAGGTAGAAAGCATTTTTGAAGAACCAAAACATATAAGATAAAAGTATCTTTTAACCACTTTACCACCGGAGGATTTTGCTGTCTTACGTCTGGGCCACTTTTTGCGATTGTGCGACTTTAACTGACAATTGCGCGGTCATGCAACACCGTACCCAAACGAAATTTACGCCCTTTTTTTCCCACAAACAGAGCTTTCTTTTGGTGGTATCGATCACCTGTGCGATTTTTACTTCTTGCGATATAAACAAAAAAAGAGTGACAATTTTGAAAAAATAACAATATTTTTCACATTTTTATATATGAAATTCCCCCCCAAAAAAATGTAAAAATGCAAATTTTCTATCATTTCAGGCCAATTTGTTTTCTGCTACATATTTTTGGTAAAAAAATCGCAATAAGCGTATTTTGATTTGTTTGTGCAAAAGTTATTGCGTTTACTAACTAAGGGAAAGATTTCTGTCATTTTTGGTGTGTTTTTTTTAACGAGTAATGGCAGCGATCTGCTTTTTTTTTCTTGCGGGACTGCGACATTGCAGCGGACAGATCGGACCCTTCACTGACATTTTTGACACTTTTGGGGGTACTAGTGACATTACTACAGTAATCAGTGCTATAAATATGCACTGTTACTGTAAAAATGACACTGGCAGGGAAGGGGTTAATTTTATTGGAGAGGTGCAGACGTGTGTGAGGGGAGGTGACTGAGTGACACAAGGACAGATCGCAGGTTCAGCTATGCTGAACCCTGCAATCTGACCATGCCTGTCACTTAGGAGATCCTGTGTAAACAAAGCGGGCGGATCTCCAGACTCGATTCCCCGACGATCGGGGAAGAGCAGCAGCGATAGCCGCTGTTCCTCCCCTGGCCCGACTCCCGCTGTGACTGAATACAGCGGGAGCGAGCCTCTGGCGGCGCGCGCGCGCCGCCGAGAAGGGGGAGTGTCTGACGACGTAGGTCTACGTCGTCAGACCTACAAGAGCCACTTTGCCGCAGTACAGCTCTAGTGAGCAGATGGCAAGTGGTTAATAATATCATAGAACATAATATGCCTAAAACTTCCCTTAGGCTGACCATACATGTTCAATTCTCTTGAACAATTTTCTGTTAGATTTAGCAAAAACCACATATTTTGAGGTCAAGGCTAAACAACACTTTCAATTGTATCCATTTAGGCATGACTTTGTACTACATAGTTGAAGGTAAATCTCAAGAAAATTGTGCAGAAAATTGTATAATGTATGGCCAGCCTTACTTACAACAACATTTCCTTGGCTCACAACAACTTTATCCATCGCTTTGTGTTTATTATGTTTATACAATGATATAAGCAGTTTGGTGAAGGGGGGCTAAAACTGTTTTTTTTCCACATTCTAAATCTTCAGTGAGAAAAACAAAATAACACGGCAGCCATTTTTCTAAATATTGTTTAAAAAAAGCTTACAGTTTATATGATTCTTCTCTAGTTGCATGTATTATCTTGCATTGTCATATTTTTACTTTTAAATATGTTATATTTTTTTTTTACCAGGAATGGATAATACCTGGTCACTTTAAACAGGCACCAAACTCTAAAAGCTGAGCTCAAAAAATGACAGGCATTTTGCAAAGAATACCTAACCAGGGCATAAAAAGAAACAAAAAAAAAAAAAAAACAAACAAAAAGAAAAAAAACTGTATATTTGCTAACAAATGATTGGATAATGAAAGTTATCAGAGTTTCACCTCATTCAATAGGCTTCAGAATTTCCCTTGCAAAAAGAAAAATTCCCTCGCAAAGTGAACAGACTATTTGACTGTTTTGTATTAGTCAGCAGTCTAGCAGTAAGAGGCAGCGGTGCCTTAATCTGGATACACACAATCAGAATATTGGCCAGTTCATCAGGAATCGTCTGACATTCACTAAGTGTGACATTCCAAAAGTGTGTAAGTGTGATCAGAAGGCAGTCTCATGACCAGCTTATGTCGAACGGTCTTGCTAGAAAATAAGCATCTGTCCAGCAGCCAGTCAGCACTGGCATCACATGGCTGTGAGCACTGATCAGAGTGATCTGGCCGGGGGCCAGTTCCTTTGACAGAACACAAAGGCTTAGTAGGGGAGAACGCTGCACTAACATTGTTAATTTAGTATGGCAACCTCTCAGTTTTTTCCTTCAGCCTGCTGGGTTTAACCAAAAAAAAAACTTCATGAGTACACCCCGTATTAGGGCCCACTCTACAAAGATAACGCCTATGAGGCTGTTGGTGCAGGAGCACCTAGACCAGGGGTGTCAAACTCAATTTTATTGCGGGCCGCATCAGCATTATGGTTGCCCTCAAAGGGCCGGTTATATCTGTAAGATTAGCTGTCCAGAGCACCCCACGCCCCCTTACATCCTTACATGAGATGTTAAGAGCCCCCCCCCCCCCCACCATCAGAAGTCAAGAGTCACCCACCCTTCCTTACATCACAATGCACACCCTTACCTTGTGGTGCTGCAAGGAAGAAGATGCGGGAGGATCTGGAAAGAAGTGCAGGGTCTGGAGGAGAACCAGAGGAGGGCTGGAGTCAGCTTCCCGAGTCTGCTGAATGCTGAGACCAGGGGATGCAAAGGCAAGGTGGTGTTGCAGCTGCACAGAGAGGTGCAGGCTCTGTAGGAGGAGCTCTGCACTCCTCTCTACTGCAGACTGCTGAGAAGGGGGGTGGGCAAAGATTAACCTTTCTGCAGCTGCACGGAGGAGTGCAGGATCTGGCAAAGGAGTTCTGTCCTCTCTACTGCTGACTACAGAGACAAGGTAGGGGCAGTGACAAGGGGGGTGCCACAGCTGCAGGAGTGGTGTGAGGGCCACATGAAATTGCCTGAGGGGCCGCATTTGGCAACTGTGACCTAGACACACTCACATAACAGGAAACACACGGTAATTTTTCAGGAGGAATTTCAGACAAAAGATAGATTTTTTTTATAGAGGCACATTTAATATTTCTAGTTGTTCCCTTTAACATTGCACATCTTCACTTCTATATTTCACTTCAGGACCGCTTTAATATGAAAAGACAGGCAAACACAATGTGGAATGCAACATCTGAAGCATGTTGTCCATATTTAATAAAATTACAGTACACTTCTTTGTTTCCAAAGTATTACAATAAAACAAGTTTCTCCAGATTGCAAAGAGAAAATCAGTTTCCAAAGATTCACATAAAGATATGGTATAAATACTGCACATATTTAATGTCTGTCTAATATGTTTGCTGGAGAAAAGTCTATCTTTTCAAGCATGCATTTGGAGATAATGCAAACAATATTGGTCAGACCGTTACCTCCACTCCCTTCTCAACTTGACATGATGATTTCATCTCTGGGAGACAGAAGTCATGCTGAGCAATTCATTTTTCTTCCTTTCAGGCTGAAGTGCAAAGCACTTACTGGTGGGTGCCATCTCTTCTGATGCCATTCAGAAAACGAGCAACTCCTAAAGGGAGCTTCTAACCATTATATACAGATGCAAACGTGACACAAGGACCAAGGGAAAGAGTGTGGTTTTACCAAAACTGGACCAGGAAGTTAAATATATTATTAAGCATTATATATTGCACTAAACAAAGGATAAATATCAAATATATAATTAAAAGGGTGCCAAGCTTTGTTTGTCTTTTAAAAAAGGATGTATTGTTGCTTTTAGTTTAAACATTTATTTGCATTCTGACTTTTATAAAAGATTTTTCAGATAGCCACTTCTTTGTGGCATTTTATTATGATCCCTTGCCAAAAATGTGGCCCTGGATTGATCATATCTGTGATTTTGGATAAAATGATGTGCTATTAGAGAACATAAATCTCCATATTTTCTATTTTTAATTTAATTATTCATCTTTCATGGAGTTTTGGTTTTACCCATATAGAATGCATTGCTTAAACATTGCATCAAATAAATTCCACCTATAGAGGATGCTTCTTTTTCCTGACCCATTAAGCTATTATAAGGCTGTCAATATGGCCCAGATCTTGGAGTGGTGCACCCACAATACTACTAAATGATAGATTCAGTTAGAACCGGTAATTGTTGGAGATCCCTTGCCGGTTCTATCTAGGTACATGGGGGTTCTTCCCCAATTTGTTTCCTCTCATCCTCTAATTTTAGTCAACATATCGATCCTTGGTTTAGACAGAAGTTTTTCAGGGATAGATGACACACCCACATTTAGGATCTCCATCACAGGAAATCCATAGTTCCAACAAGGACAGATTGACTACTACTCAACCCATGCTTACCACCGCTTACAACACATTCGTTCATCTATATCGGCTAAAACAATATCCAACATTCAGCTGATGTCTAATCCACCTCTACCTTTATGGAGAGCACTACAACTTAGACACTTCCTGAACACAATCTGGACTGGGAGACATTGTATACCAAAAAATGTTGCGCAAAAATATACAGTAATATGATCTTACATAAATCACCTTCAATTCACGACAAATATATAATGAATATCCTAAATTAAAAAAAATGGGAGATATGCCCTGTCTTCCCTGAAGAAGTTTGACAAATTATGTTTGTCCTCGACCCCAATCCATCAAGGGCTCTCAACCTCTTATAAATTACTCATCTACCCACCAGATTTCCAACCTCCTCTCTATCTGTTGTATTCTTTCCGAGCTCCTCCCCATTATGTTAGTGACGTGGTCACCAGTAGGGTTCCATGTTGCATGTCTTCTGGAGCTGCACAACTTTTGAAATGAAATACCATTTAAATTGACTGATGGTATTTTCTTCAAAACAACCCGGCTGCCTCCCTTCTTCATCTTGCCCCAGTCTCGACCACGTGCTACAGAAAATATTATCTAATCCATCTTTTAAATGCGACAAAAGCATATATCCCCTTGTTCTGCCACACCTCTTAAAATCAATGAAATCTAGCTCATGGAAAAGAATGTAGCATAAGCCAATGGAAAAGAGGAAAAATGTTGTAGAACCTGGTTCTATTGGACTGATATGGTTTACTTATTGACATATCAGAACTATTCTTCAGCCTTTTAGGTATACCTGATGCTGCTACACTTTTTTCTTAACCCCCTGATGGTTAAATCTAACAATCAATCTACTTGTCAGCTCTTCCTTATTAGTATTCTTAAGTTTGAAGGTCAGATACTCCCTATCTTTTTCTTTTGCCTTTCTTGAGGATTTTTTTTTGTTACACCCTCTCTGTCTGAGTCTTTTAAAGAGGATATCTGCTTCATGCTTGAAGTCTTTTTTCTTTTCAACAATTACAACAAAGTTTCAGATACTGAAGTCTCAGTTACTGACCAGACAGGTACAATTTAATGTTAATCTAACATAGTATAATATAGGTAGATGTATTTTTATAAAATAAGGATGTGCCTATTGTCCAAATTTATCTGTCAATGTATAGCAATAGGTCCAAAAAGGACATACAGTCACTTCTACATTCCATAGTAAATGTAAGGTTAAAGTCATTTACATTAAGTTTCAATGAATATCGATAAGTAAGTTCTTTGTTCCTGTTCCCATGACACTCCCAAATACAAAGGTGATATGTTTCAGAATAAGTTTTATCAACTTAACAGTAAGGGCATGATGGTCTAAATGAGTCAATTCATTAAAAAAAAAAAAGATTCCATAAAATTATTGCTATTCCTGTATTATGGGCGATCCTTGAAAATAGGGTTGACACATCAATGACCACTACAGTTGTTTTTCTGGAATATGAAGCCCCTCTAAACGACCTAAAAGACAAACATGGATTCTCGTGTGTAGGAAAAGCATTTTTTAACATGAAGTATACTGGAATTTTCTTTATATGAAACAATACTTTAGATGATTGTCCTCCCAGGTGGTGTAGTCATATTCATATTTGTACATTTTATACATGTACAAATATACTTACATGCATTTCTCCTGATATCTTCACATTTAGGTACTGCATGATCTGTGCATTTAGGTATTGCATATCATGTTCAAGTGAGTGTAACTGCTTTTAACTTTGCTAATTATTTTAATAAACGGAATTACGCTATGTGGCTCTTTTTTTGCCATCCTTTCTATGTCCGCCCATGAGTAAAAATACTGCGTTATGGCTCACCACTGGGGAACATAACCAGCAAGGAGGACTACAAGTTCCAGCATATCCAGGACAATATAAAACGCTTGTGACTCTTATAATATAGGAATCCACACCAGTCGGTAAGTGAGTGGGGACACTGAAGGGTGCACGATTTGCACTTTATTTAACCACTTCCTTACCGAGTCATGTAAAATGACGTCGGCAAAGTGGTTGTCTAGATCCGGGCCGCCGTCATATGACGTCGGCCCGTTCTAGCTGCTACTGCGCGCCCCCGGCGGCGCGCAGCGGCGCGATCAGGGATGAGGCTCGTCCCTCGGACATAGCCCATCACTGATCAAGGTAAACAGCCAATAGAAATTGGCTGTTTACCACGTGATCGGCTGTGTCAATCACAGCCGATCACATGAGCGGCTCCAGCACGAGCCGCTCGTTCTCTCTGCAATGCGCGCCCCCGGGGGCGCGCAGAGCAGCGATCGGGGACGAGGCTCGTCCCTCGGACAGAGTCGATCCCCGATCTAGGTAAAGAGCCAATGAAATTGGCTCTTTACCACGTGACCGGCTGTGTCCAATCACAGCCGGTCACAAATGTCAACAGAGAACACGGTAACTAGCTGTCACCGTGTTCTCCTCCTCACACACTGATCCTGTGTGAGGAGGAGATTGTGGTAACAGCTAGTTACCAACTACAGTGCACCCCAACCACACTGATTGCCCCCCCCCCCAATAAAGAGCACCTGTCACTAGCCCATCAAAGTACCCGAGTACCTGTCATCAGGTACTCAGATGACAGGTACTCGGGTACTCTGATGGGCTGGTGACAGGTATTCGGGTATTCTGATGACAGGTACTCGGGTACTCTGATGACGGATACTCTGATGACAGGTACTCGGGTACTCTGACGGGTACTCGGGTACTCTGATGACGGGTACTCGGGTACTCTGATGACAGGTACTCGGGTACTCTGATGACAGGTACTCGGGTACTCTGATGACAGGTACTCGGGTACTCTGATGACAGGTACTCGAGTACTCTGATGACGGGTACTCGGGTACTCTGATGACGGGTACTCGGGTACTCTGACAGGTACTCGGGTACTCTGATGACAGGTACTCGGGTACTCTGATGACAGGTACTCGGGTACTCTGATGACAGGTACTCGGGTACTTTGATGACAGGTACTCGGGTACTTTGAGTACCTGTCAACGGAGTACCCGTCATCAGAGTACCTGAGTACCTGTCACCTACCCATCAGAGTACCCGAGTACCTTCCACCTGCTCATCAGAGTACCTGACGCCTGAAGCACCCAAGTACTTGCCGCCTGCTCATCAGTACCCATCACTACTCATCAGTACTCATCAGTACCTATCACGTATCAGTACTGATCATCAGTACCCATCAGTACAGTATCACCTATCACCTATCAGTCAGTGAGTACTACTCATCAGTACCTATCACCTGCCTGTCACCTGCCCATCAGAGTACCCGAGTACCTGTCACCTGCCTATCGGAGTACCCGAGTACCTGCCACCTGCTCATCAGTACCAGAGTACCTGTCACCTGCCCAACAAAGTACCCGAGTACCTGTCACCCTTCATACAGCCACCATGTCCAAGTCCAAAAAGGTTTATATACGTCGTCCGTTTAAACCTAAATACCGGTGTTATGGTAGCAGATAGCTGCCATAACCCTGGTATTTTTTTAAACGGTGGACGGTTGGCTTTCCGATAAGGGTGGTCCCAGCGGCGGATTCGCCGTGGGATCACCCTTCCGGGATGGCGGAAGAGGCGCCCCCCCCCCCCTCCCGACGCGTTCCGGTCCTTTTCCCCGCTTACCGGACCCGCCGGCAGCGGGGAAAACGATCCGGTCCCGAATCCTCACAGACAGGATGTCGAGTGAGGGCAAGCTTGCCCTCACTTGACTCTATGGTCTTGGAGGACCGGAGCTACGGAAAATGTTGTTGCCTAGCAACCGGTTTAAAGGTCCTTTTTTTTTTTTTTTTCATTTTATATTATAATTATTATTTTTTTTTTTTTTTCTCTATCTTTTAGTGTACTTGTGAGATCTGAGGACTTTTTGACACCAGATCTCACAAAAAAGAGGTCCTGTCGTGCCTATTTCTATTACGAGGAATATTTACATTTCTTTTAATAGAAATAAAAATGATCAATTTTTTTTTTTTTAAACGGTGTAAAAATAAAAAATAATAAATAAAATAAATAGTAAAAAAAAAAAAAAAAAATTAAAGCGCCCTGTCCCCCTTAGCTCGCGCGCAGAAGCGAATGCATACAGAAACCCCGCCCACATATGTAAACGGTGTTCAAACCACACATGTGAGGTATCGCCGCGATCGTTAGAGCAAGGGGAATAATTTGAGCCCTAGACCTCCTCTGTAACTCAAAGATGGCAACCTGTAGAAATTTTTAAATTGTCGCCTATGGGGATTTTTAAGTACCAAAGTTTGTCACCATTCCGTGAGCGTGCGCAATTTTGAAACATGACATGTTGGGTATCTATTTACTCGGCGTAACATTATCTTTCACATTATGGAAAAAAATTGGGCTAACTTTACTGGTTTCTTATTTTTTAATTAAAAAAAGTGAATTTTTTCCAAAAAAACTGCGTTTGGAAGACCGCTACGCAAATACGGTGTGATAAAAAATAGTGCAATAATCTCCATTTTATTCTCTAGGGTCTCTGCTAAAAAAAAATATATAATGTTTGGGGGTTCTAAGCAGTTTTCTAGCAAAACAACTGATTTTAGCTTGTAAACACCAAATGTCAAAAATAGGCCTAGGCAAGTGGCTAGGATGCATGATGATGCTCCTTGGATGTTCGGCCCCTCTATATGGCTAGGCTGTGAAAAAGTCTCACACATGTGGTATTGCCATACTCAGGTGGAGTGGCAGAATGTATTTTGGGGTGTCATTTTTGCTGTGTACATGCTATGTGTTAGGAATATCCTATAAATTGACAACTTTGTGTAAAAAAAAAAAGTTTTCATTTTTTTCCCACATTTTCCAAAAACCTGTGGAAAAAAATGATATGTTCAAACGACCCATAATGCCTCATAGAATATACGTTGGAGTGTTTGCTTTCCAAAATGGGGTCATTTTGTGGACTTTTCCATTGTATTGGTGCTCTAGGGCCTTGAAAAGTGTGATAGGTAGTAAGAAAGTTTTATGTGTATTTATGCTCCTAGAACGCCTGAATGTGCTTCTTGGACGTGGAGTCTCTTTTTGTGGCCAGGCTGTGTAAAAGTCTCACACATGTGGTATCGCCATACTCGGAAGGAGTAGCAGAATGTATTTTTGGGTGTAATTTTTGCTGTGTACATGCTATGTGTTAGAAATAGCTTATAAATTGACAACTTTGTGGGAAAAAAAAGAAAAAAAAATTTTTTTCTTCATTTTCCCAAGAATTGTGGGAAAAAATTACAACTTCAAAAAACTCACCATGCCTCTTACTAAATACCTTGGACTGTCTACTTTACAAAAAGGGGTCATTTGGTCGGTATTTGTACTGTCCTGACATTTCAGGGCCTCAAGAAAGGAGATAGGCAGTCAGTACATCTGGTGTGATCAATTTTCAATAATTGGTACCATAGCTTCTAGACTCAATAACTTTCACACAGACTAAATAATATACACTAATTTGGGTTAATTTTACCAGAGACATGTAGCAGTATACATTTTGGCCCAAATGTATGAAGAAAAATTTATTTTTTGCAAAATTTCATAATTGAAACTAAAAAAAAGTGTTTTTTTTTCAAAATTTTTGCTCTTTTTTTGCATATATCACGAAAAAAAAAAACCCCAGTTGTGATCAAATACCACCAAAAGAAAGCTCTATTTGTGTGAAAAAAATGATAAAAATTTTGTTTGGTTATAGTGTAGCATGACTGAGCAATTGTCATTCAAAGTGTGAGAGTGCTGAAAGCTGAAAATTGGTCTGGGCAGGAAGGGTGTCTAACTGCTCTGTATGGAAGCGGTTAAAGATACAGCACTTTATGTAAAGAAACAGCACTTTAAAAAGAAAGCACTTTAAAAAATTGCAAGATTGATCATCATATTCTGCATGTATGATAATACAGGGATATGGACACATTTATTTATGCATTTATTCTTCTTTATTTCACATAATTTCACATTATCCTTTTTTTCAATTGTTTATTGCAAAATTGGTTTAATTGCTTATTGCAAATGTATTTATCCCAAGTACACAAGTGGGGATTTGTTTTTATGTAATCAGGTAGCACTCAAAACACCTATGAATGTAATTTAAAGGTACAATACCTTAACAGAGCAGCAGCTGGGGATATGGTTAATGCACATTGGTTAACATCCTAAGCGTGGGAATATATAATTAGTTCTAAAATTTATACCATATCTTTAGAAACCGCTTATATCTTTGTGGTGTGGAGAAACCTGTTTTATTGGAATATTTTGGAATAAAGAAGCATAGTTTCTTTTTATAAACCTTTGTGTTGTGTGTCAGAAATTCTCAACTACTTTTTTGTATAAGAATATCTAACCCCTAAACTCAGAATCTTATCATTCAATTTCATTACTTACATCCGATGTCAAAATTCTTGCTAATGCATTAGCTATCTAGCTTTATAAAATTATTGGTAAATTAGTTAATCTGGACCAAACCTGGTTTATACCAACTAGATCCACAACAGCTAATATTGGACATCTGTTTCTCAACCTTCAGGTTTCCACCATTATTCCTGGTGAAGGGGCAGTAGATGCAGCCAAAGCTTTTTTTTTATACATAATCTTTATTTAAAGCAAAATAACAAGGTAATGAAAACAGTTTATAGTAAAACAGTTTTGTGACAACATAAAGGAAAACTTGGGTGAGAGAAGGAGTACAGTAAACCCCCGCTCCATCGCGGTTCAGTTTTTGCTGTCCCGGTACAGTGCCTTGCGAAAGTATTCGGCCCCCTTGAACTTTGCGACCTTTTGCCACATTTCAGGCTTCAAATATAAAGATTTAAAACTGTAATTTTTTGTGAAGAATCAACAACAAGTGGGACACAATCATGAAATGGAACAAAATTTATTGAATATTTCAAACTTTGTTAACAAATAAAAAAACTGAAAAATTGGGCGTGCAAAATTATTCAGCCCCTTTACTTTCAGCGAGGATCTCTGAATGATCCAATGTTAACCTAAATGCCTAATGATGAATAATAGAATCCACCTGTGTGTAATCAAGTCTCCGTATAAATGCACCTGCACTGTGATAGTCTCAGAGGTCCATTTAAAGCGCAGAGAGCATCATGAAGAACAAGGAACACACCAGGCAGGTCCGAGATACTGTTGTGGAGAAGTTTAAAGCTGGATTTGGATACAAAAAGATTTCCCAAGCTTTAAACATCCCAAGGAGCACTGTGCAAACGATAATATTAAAATGGAAGGAGTATCAGACCACTGCAAATCTACAAAGACCTGGCCGTCCCTCTAAACTTTCAGCTCATACAAGGAGAAGACTGATCAGAGATGCAGCAAAGAGGCCCATGATCACTCTGGATGAACAGCAGAGATCTACAGCTGAGGTGGGAGACTCTGTCCATAGGACAACAATCAGTCGTATACTGCACAAATCTGGCCTTTATGAAAGAGTGGCAAGAAGAAAGCCATTTCTTAAAGATATCCATAAAAAGTGTAATTTAAATTTTGCCACAAGCCACCTGGGAGACACACCAAACATGTAGACAAAGGTGCTCTGGTCAGATGAAACCAAAATCAAACTTTTTGGCAACAATGCAAAACATTATGTTTGGAGTAAAAGCAACACAGCTCATCACCCTGAACACACCATCCCCAATGTCAAACATGGTGGTGGCAGCATCATAGTTTGGGCCTGCTTTTCTTCAGCAGGGACAGGGAAGATGGTTAAAATTGATGGGAAGATGGATGGAGCCAAATACAGGACCATTCTGGAAGAAAACCTGATGGAGTCTGCAAAAGACTTGAGACTGGGATGGAGATTTGTCTTCCAACAAGACAATGATCCAAAACATAAAGCAAAATCTACAATGGAATGGTTCACAAATAAACATAGCCAGGTGTTAGAATGGCCAAGTCAAAGTCCAAACCTGAATCCAATCAAGAATTTGTGGAAAGAACTGAAAACTGCTGTTCACAAACGCTCTCCATCCAACCTCACTGAGCTCAAGCTGTTTTGCAAGGAGGAATGGGCAAAAATTTCAGTCTCTCAATATGCAAAACTGATAGAGACATACCCCAAGCGACTTACAGCTGTAATTGCAGCAAAAGGTGGCGCTACAGAGTATTAACTTAAGGGGGCTGAATAATTTTGCACGCCCAATTTTATAGTTTTTTATTTGTTAAAAAAGTTTGAAATATCCAATAAATTTCGTTCCACTTCATGATTGTGTCCCACTTGTTGATTCTTCACAAAAAATTACAGTTTTATATCTTTATGTTTAAAGCCTGAAATGTGGCAAAAGGTTGAAAAGTTCAAGGGGGCCGAATACTTTCGCAAGGCACTGTATATAGGGTTTTTTTGTAATTTTATTTTACTATATAAATCATTAAAAATGAAATATTTTTGTGTTTTCCATAGCTCTTGCTATGTCTCTCAGTATCTTTTATGTGTTTAAATGAGTTTCTATTGTTTTAAAAGTGTGTTTAAAGACCTTAAAATGCTTTTACACGTACAGTGACAGTAAAAAAAAAACATGCCTACAATGCATTTTAATAGGGTTTTTCTATTTCGCGGATTTTCACTTTTTCGCGGCTGGGTCCGGAACTTAACCCCCGCAATGGAGGGGGGTTTACTGTATAACATAACTCAATGCCTAGGACATCAGCACCCTATGGGCTAAATAACCAGGGGGAAGAGTAGAGATTCAAAACATCCCAAATCCGACCCCATCGCCTCCGACCAAGTCATGTTGGGGTCAAATTCATCATCTTATATAGCCCTTTAGCAGGCATTACTCCAACCGGGGGAATTCCCTCAGAAAGTCATCAATACATAGTAATCTGGTGCAACCTAGACAAACAGGTAGTAAAGGGAAAAAAGAGAAAGATAAGAAGAGGAAAATAGTGGGGAAGGAAAAATACAGAAAGGAAATACAAAGGGTATGGCACGTACCTTTGCTCTCATCATGCAGTGATTACCGATCACCCACACCTATAAACCACCACTGCCACACCGGGACCAAAGATAAGTCAGCATGTCAAGGACTAGGGGACAGACCCATGTTCATGGCATCTCCCAAGTGATGGGTCTGCTCGTTCCAATATTGCTGAGTCCAAGTCTGATGGGGCAAGAGTAGGATCAAGGTGGTGTTCCCTCCAGAGGGCCCATATATGGGCGTGTCTTTCTCTTGTGCTCCTACATGTCACTACCCATTCCTCTGCGTCCATTATCTCCCACAAGTTCCACACCCACTCCTCCCGGCTAGGAACCCGAGCAGTTTTCCAATGAACTGGAAGCAGCCGTTTGCCTGCATTCAGCAGGTGCCGAAGAGCACTTTTCCTACATTGGCTAAGAGGCACTGAAGGAACGTGCAGGAGAAAGTGAAGTGGCGAAAAAGGGATGTCTATGTCTAAAATGTCCTTTATCTGCTTTCTAATGTCCTCCCAGAAGGGCCTGACCACTGGGTACTCCCACCATATGCGTATCATAGTACCCTGTTGACCACACCCCCTCCAGCAGCGGTCCGAAACTGATGGGTAGATCCTAGACAAGGCTGCCGGCATCCTATACTAGCAGGTCAATACCTTATAGTTTGTTTCTTGCGTTCTAGACTCTATAGAGCTAGGGTGTGTGAGCTGTAACAGGTGAGTCAACCATGCCTCAGAGAACTCCATCCCTAGATCCCTTTCCCAATTGCAAATATAGATTGGTTTAGTGTGAGGTATGGCAGTGCTCAGCAACTGGTATAATTCAGAGACCATATGTGGGACTGGGTCATCAGCAATGAAAAGGGCCTCAAAGAGTTTAAGTGTGGTGATATCTCTGATGGAACGGCCTTGCATAGCAAAGAAGTGTTGGAGCTGGGCATGGCACCTTAAATCCATGGGAAAGCTACCATGACGTTCCCTAGGAGTCTCAAGGGATGGGAGGCTACCATTTTCCAATAGTTTGCCACAGCATATGCTACCATCTTCCGCCCACCTGCCAAAAAAGCCCGCCTGCTTCCCCAGGGGAAACCAGCAAAAGCCTCCAAGAGGCGCCAAGGGGAACATTCAGGGAGCCAAGGAGTAAAGACCATTGATCCTATCCCACACTTTAAGGACCTGGAGCGTTAGGGGCGAGGTGCATGCAGACAACCCCCTGTATTTTTTTGGTAGCCAAGGTGCGTAAGCTAGATTTCTACCTGCTATCTATTTTTCCAGGGAGACCCACAATTTGGACTTAGTAGGGAAAAACCAATTTAAAATCCTCTGTAGGAAATGGCCCTGTAGTACCATTTCACATCTGATATGCCCAGCCCCCCTGCCCCCTTTGCGAGGCCCAGGATTCTCATCACAATTCGGGGTCGTTCATCATTCCAAACAAATTTGGTCATCAAGCTAGTCATGGTCGTAAAAAAGGAAGCGGGTAGGGGCACCAGCAGCATATTCACTCTCCTGCTACGGTTCTCAAGGTCACCCAGCTGGCATAGCAAGGCCTAAATTTTTTGATCCTGTGCAGTAAATTTGTCCTGGAGCATAGACACATGTGGGATCACCTCATCTACCCGCTGTTCAAGTGTGTCCACTCTGCTCCCTATTTGAGCTGTATCTGCCGGAAGCTGGGCAATCTACTGTGCAAATGCCTTCTCCACCCTAGCTGTGAAATGTTCAAGATCTTCCTTAGTGGGGAGTGACCAAATATGGTGTTTTATGTCCTCATCCCCTATTAAATCAGCAATGGCACTGCAGTGGTCTTGGGGCTACATGGACCCTGGGGAAGTGAGTCACTTACCGACTTGAGTGAAGAGATCAGAGACAACCCTGCTTCAGGGCACCAGGCTGCCTGGCCTAATGTGGCCACACGCTCCGGCGCCATCTTGGGGTCTCTCCGGCCTTCCCTCCAGCTCTCAGGGAAGAAGTCTGCCACGGAGCCCTGATGTGTCCGGTCGGGCTTCGGTGGCTGGGAAGACGTCCGTTGCCTCTGGGACATAGTGGGAGTCACTTGAGGGCTGATCCCCGTTGTAGCTGCTTAAAGCTGCGATGAGAGCGGAGCTGCAGAGTAGCACGAACTCACTCTTCCATAGCCTGGACAAGCCCCCCGCAGCAAACCTTTTGATAGCATTGAATGGCATTTTCTCTGGTGTACTCTACAAAAGTTTGGCTGTGATGATAGCTTTATAAATTTGGTTAAAATTTTAAACTCAGCACCCACAGCCCATATTCAAGTTAATGGAATGTTGCCTGACTTGCTTTTGCATTGTGGCTTGTGGAAGGGATGCCTGTCACCCCCCCCCCCCTCCTATTCTATCTGACCCCTGAGTCATTAGCCACTGCAATCAGACAATCCTGAAATATAGTGTTTTTTGCAGACAACTATAGGAAGACAAAATTGCCTTATATGCAGATGATATCTTGCTTTTCTTAGGGGACACTACACATTCATTGGTTTCTGTTATGTCTCATCACCAATTATGGGAGTTTTTGAGTTTTTTTTTTAATTAACTGGGATAAATCTGTACTGTTATTAAGAACCCAGGTGGAACCCACTGCTTACTGCCCACATGAAGGAATGTCTATGAGATGCACAGCAACACTCCAGAATGATTGGTAAGGAGGGACTTGTGCCCCACAGTGAGATGTTTAATGCTCCATGTCTGCATTATAATGACAGTGCTTTCTATACTAACTTGCTGCATTGTCTGTGACAGGGCTGTTTTGACAGTTCTTTGCATTTCCCCAGCTCAGACTCTGGCTGCTATTTATGGTGTTACTTCTGGCTGGAAATGCTGTGTCAATAATAAGTGACTCAAAACAATGTGCCACGCTGTGCTCCCCTAAACAATTAATAAACACATATGTACTCTTAAATACTGTATTTTGAAAAATTTAGCTAAACAATCAATGTATTCCATGTGTCATCGGCGTATATGTAGTGATAAACAGACAATATATGCAATGTACATGCATCCAAAGTTCCGTGATGTAATTATATGTAGTAATCAATGACAATGTGAGGTCCATAAAATAAATCCTGTGATGCATTATCTAATTGCCATTCACCAATCCCACCAGTGCGTCTTATTCCATCTGCTGCTTTTAGTGCTTGGTAGTCAAAGTAGTGAATCACCACACTCATGCTCCCCCTTAAAGGTGTACTCTCACTTTATTCAATGTGACCTCGCAATTAGGTTTGGTCAAAAAACGCTTTTTAGTCTCTCCTGGGCTAGAGTGTAAGTGATCTAGATCTCCTCTTTTCTCTTCCTCCATGCCACTGCCTCATACCATGTCAGTCTAATCCAATAGCATATGTGCAGGGAAAGAAACTCCAATAGTGCTTATACCATAAAACCAGTTTTGCTTTATTAAAGTTGCTAAAGACACTACTCACATTTGTCTGGTGCTTCCAGCGCACCAGTCTATCTACACTTTATACTTAACATGATATCTCTTTAACACCGCACAATAGCCAGTATCTCGACAATAGGTCCAGGTGCCCTTCCGTCCTGTTTGCCCCTCCCCTACGAGTTACGCCACAGAGTCACGTGGCTTCCTCAGAGGGATTACTCTTGGATTAATGGACAATAAAAAGTTACCATTTATAAGTAGGATTGGATTTTTTACTAACTAATTATACCTTTGTTTGGCAGAAGCATTTTTGACTTGATATAATTATAGGCAATAAGGAGGACACATTTCCCATGTTCAGTATATAGATTTTTATGGACAGAGCAACTTGCATGGTGGCAGTGGGTGTGGGTAGCTACTACACAGGTTATGCTGGCTGCTGTGGAACCCAGGGGCCAGAAATGTGTGTGACTTGGGGTTGAAGGAAACATTGGTGGTGGTGACTAGTTAGTTAAGTGCCTGGCTAATAGCTGGGGGAGTAAAGCACAGTTACAAGCAAGACAGAAATATAATTTCTCAGTTTTCTGGGTTTTTTTTTTTTTTGGTTCATATATACACAGGGGTTGATTTATTAAATCTGAAGAATGCAAAATCTGGTGCAATTGTGCATGGTAGCAAATCAGCTTCTAACTTAAAGTGTTACTAAATCCACAACAGTACAATCAATCTGTATATGCAGTAAAGCAGGCTTGTTACATTCACTGTGGAACCTAAGGGGTTAATCCTCTGCATTGTGTGAAAAGGCTGTTTGATCCTGGCTTCTCTCATATTCCCCTGCTTCCACTGTCCCCACACCATATCCTTATAGAACAGAGCCTTGGGGGCAAGCAGCACATGCTCAGTTTGGTGTGTATTGCTAGAGAGTTTTTTTTCTTGGGAGAGTCCATGTGATCAGCACAGGGCCAATCAGCACTGTCCAGACAGAGGGTCAGGGGTCCTGCAGCCTCATAGGACGATCAGAGCAGAATCAAAACTCCTCCTAAAAGCTTTAACCAGACACTGACAGAAGTCACAAGACTGCTCTAACTGCTGATGTGAATATTTACTAAAACTGTTGCATTTCCATGTTCTGTGCACTGTGAGATATAGTGAATGCAGGCTCCTAGGTTTTGTAACAGTTTAGAAGTTGCTTTACTAAAAAAGCATCAACAAAAACATATCTCCAGCTCAAAAATGTCACCACTGGAATCAAGAGAAAAAAGTCAGTGGGTCTTTCATCTTATTATTAGTTTACCTATACCTAAAAAATTCCAAGCAATTGTCAAACAGTGAATCAAGGTATATTTTACACATATTTTCATTAACTTAAGCCAACTACAAACTAATACCATATGTTTAAATTGTCTTTGCATATAAATTTACATCTGCTAGAGAAGTAACTGGGCAGTGTTTCTAAATGATCTCCTAAAGATACTACGCAGGTAGCTTTAAAAATAAAAGCACAAGATAGGTATCAGAAACAACTAGAGGGGATAATTTGTTTAACGGAAAAGGTTAGTCTGCGTAATTGTCATAATAATGCCTTGGACAGTGCGTACCAAAGTTAGCTAACACTGCAGAGCACATAAGTTGACACTAACCAGGCTCCTCTGGAAGTGGTAACTTTAAATGGAAAGCATATTAAATCATTAAAATCTATGTTCACTTCCATTTTTCCAAAATACAGTCTATGCAAAGCATCCATAAACTGACAGCAGCGCGTTCGTTGTCATCTAGCATTTGATAACTATTTCTCAAAAGCAAAAAAAAAAATGCAAAGCGGTATTTCCAGAACATCTGGGACTACATGTCAACCAAGAAAAAAATCATGATGCTACTAGTGAGATCATAAATTAAAGCCCCCTCTCAGTAGAGGCCCTTATAAGTTATTATAATGTAGCACTCACAAATCCATCAACAGTAAGCCAAATAGAACATTCTTTACCACCCAAAGACAACTGCCATAGTAAAGGCTATTACAAAAATTATTTATTTTATTAAACATCTCCTGAAAGTGTTAGATAACAACTATAATTTACTGAATTACTGTGGTCATTTACTGGCCATGCAGCATATGCATTTTTTTTTCACCTGGTGATCCTGCCAGTAGCACACTGCTTGTCTTAAGGTGAAAACATTCTTAACATGTACTTTATCTATGAAAGAGCAGTGTTATCAACCCCCCCCCCCCCCCCACACACACACACACACACTGTGAGGGTTAAATGCTTGCTTATGCCTAGGGCATCAGCTGGCGGTCAACTCCCTGACACAGGTTCTGGTCGGTCCCTTAGCATCCTCTCGTACAATTAAAGACTATTGGCCCCCTCTTCTGCTGATTATCGCTACCATACCGCAGTGATGCCTTGTACTTAGAGTCTTTAACCTCTACGTTTTGCATTCGTATGTATTATGAATCTCTCAGTTCCCTGACATTTGTACTTTGTGAATGCACTTTATTACGGTTGCTGCTGCTATGCTCTGCCTATGTTTATATGCATTTTGTATACTGTGTTTTCTTTTATATTTCAATAAAGTTGAATTTGAAAAAAAGACTATTGGCCCTGCATAAAAGTGAGAAACTTACTATTGTGCGCATTGTTACCATTAAAACTACTGTAACTAGAGGCGCTCTTCCTGTTTTTTTATTTTATCCTCATACTCAGAGTTGACTTCACTCTTCTGAAGAGCTTTGCCCTTTGTTGCTGATCCATCGTTAGCCCACCTGGATCTTTTATGGACCTTGCTTATGGACGTTTATGTTGCACTTTCATATATGTTTTAAACCTGTTCTATACTGTATATATGCCTTGAGCACCAACACTATCTGATTTTTATTGGCCCTGCATAGTACTTGATGATGTCATAGTACCTGCAATCACCAGAGCATCATAGAGAACAGTCACATGGGCTGTTTTTAAAAAATGAAAGGAGCAAGAGTGGGAGCAAACGATTGGGTAAACAGTTGATTTACCAGTGCCCTAGACATTTTTTGTTTTCCCCAGAACACAATTTTAAAGCTACATATTTCAAAACTAACCATTGCAATGAACCCAGTGAGCACAGCCAATCATTTCACATTTCATGGTTTCATTCAGGACTTGCTGTAGTGTACCAATATATCACCCTTTCATTTTGCTAACAAACCTAATGATCTGAGAATCCCTGCTTGTGCTCCAGGAGAATAATTCCCAGACATACTCTTTTTGGCTTCTTGCTTTCTCTTACAAAAATCCTTTGAGAATAAATGTCTATACTAAGATGTTTCTCACAGCCACCAGACTCTAACCTGTGCTGAAATGTTAAATATTACTAGTGATACTAGAAGTAGAGTGACAGAGCTAGTTACACAGAACAGGCTTCAGGAGCAATACTTCCAGAAAGATTATATATGAAAAATATAAGAAGAATTCAGAGTTCTGAATTCTGTCTATCAGTGGATAATAGATAACATAGATAGAGGTAATTTGAGTAGACTTTTGTATTATTAATTCAGTTGCAGTGTTTGCTGGAATGCATTAATAGCTCACAAATTGCTTACGCTCGGTGCTAGTAATTGTCTGTCAACACAGTGATATAAAAATGAATCAGTTTTTTTCTGAACTTAACCATTCCAATGTTGCCATAATTTTAGTATTTCATCATATAATTCATACTGATCTAAATATGAAATAGCAATAACAGAAAACGTTACTTTTGCCAGCAGATATGACCATACACATTAAAGCACACACAAATCAGCAATGTCTAATATTTGCTATAGTGATAAACTCCAATCTGAGTCGTTGCAGCCCAGAATAAATGTAATTAACATCTGG
Organism: Pelophylax lessonae; assembly: GCF_965119305.1. Lineage (NCBI taxonomy): Eukaryota > Metazoa > Chordata > Amphibia > Anura > Ranidae > Pelophylax > Pelophylax lessonae. The sequence continues at coordinate 217,716,124 of NC_138772.1, forward strand.
AGCAGGAAATTTTGATGGTACTTAAAGTGACCCATTTCAGCAATATTCACATGAAAACACTTGTTATAATCCATACTGTAACGAAATAACTCCTAACGATCGCTCGTTCACAACAGCGGGAGTGTGTTATGGTCCCCATAGCATGTGTCCAATCACACACACAGGTTTTTTTATTTTTATTTTTTTAAATGTCACAGAATGACACTTCATTTGACTCTATACACAACAGTCTTTTGCGATGTGCCATGGTGCATTGTAACATGATATATTGTGTGTTACATTGTGCAAAAACGCTGACATGCTGCATATACAGCAAAACACCTGTACGATGTAATCATAGCATATAGAAAACAGTTGTTTCCTCTGTGTCTTGGTGTTGAGCCTGCATTGATCAATGCTGTTTAATGCAGCTCAACGTACCTGGTATGAATGAGCCTGGAAATATGCTCTTGGATGCCATTAAAAATAAGAATTACAAGTCTGAGTTACAGAGATAGCACTGACAGACAAGTACAAAGTAAAATATTAGTCCGTCTGCCTGTGCAGCTAATTAATCTGTAAACACACATGAACCCGTTGTCATACCTTCAGTCTAGTCTGTCTGCAGCAGTTTTTCTCTTCGTGAAATAAGATTATTTTAAAGTCATTTAGAACAATCATTCTATTACATTTTCTCTTTTTTAATGCATGCGTTTTATATATATGTATAATTGTATTTCTTTTTATTTGCAACATGGAAACTGTGTCTTTCTCTAAATTAATACACCGTTATGCATTTAGTTTTAAACAATCAACACTAAGGCCTAAAATGTATGCATTGTTATAGCAAATGATTTTTGCATATTGCGGACCAAAACTTTGTTGTATTTGACTGTCCTTTTCAATAGCAAAGTTCTTTTTCTCAAATGCTGTAAAAATGGATATAAACATACTTTAACTGCAAGATGATTTACCAGAAAACACAACCTTGTCCTTAATGTAGACCTGATTTATAAAAAGATTAAGGTGTTTTGATTGTCCTATTTTTCCATATATATCTAAAAAAATAGAAGAGAGCATTTGAACCTAACTCATTTTCTGTAGTTTCTCCTTGGTGGAGAGAAAGCTGTACCTGATGACATGCAGTACAAGGTTCTCCCTGCTTCTACTAGATTAGGTGTACGTTTAGTAAACTGAGAAGTTTTCTCTCAGTTCAATTCTCGGCAGTTCTCAGAGAAAAAATATCTCCTCTGGCACCCAGTTTAGAAGGTGGAGAACTTCACTTCTCACAGGGTGATCAGAGGAGAAGTTTTTTCTCTGAGAACTGCCGTGATCTGTGTATAACTGGGTGGACTGCCTGTAATCTCATGAGATATTGTGAGATTACAGGCACTGCTAAGTTTAAAAAGTGAAACTAAAGTTTAAAAGAACTCGTAATGACATGTTCTGACACATGAAAACATATCTATACACACACACACACACACACACACACATGCACGGTATATATACATACAGTATATATATATATATATATATATATATACACACACACACACACACACATATATATATATATATATATGTATAGACACACATACACATACATACCAGTACATACAGTACATACATACATACATGCCAATCTGTATGCAATTGCACTGTGTGTTGGCAGATTGCATGCAGATTGTACACCAGACGGAGATCTGTGTGTGTGTGGTGTCCCAGCAGACCAGTCTGTGGACAAACTGTTGGGTGGTGGCAGGCTATCGTTTGTGGTGTGTGGGTGTGGGGACAGTGGGAAGAGTGATCAACACAGGGGTTCTGGCTTGTAGGATAGCTGGAGGAATCCTAGTAGTGTGTGGTAATTGCTAGACTGCTCCCCAACCCTTAGAGTGCACCAGATTGTATGTAAGATTTGTATCTGCCTGTGTGTGGTCAGCCAGCTGGATTGGAGTGGAGTCTCCCTCTAGTGGTGACCGAAGGCAGTGCAGGCTGTGAAAGTATTGCAGCCAATCTAATTACTTAGTAGGAATTTTCTTTATTTCCGTTATCCCCTTATACTGCCCAGTCACGATTCATCACGTCTCAGTTAGCTAGTCGCCGTGGGCGTGGTCGAATCGTGACAGATTGGTTTCCTCCCACACTCCAAAGACATGCTGGTAGGTTGATTGGATCCTGTATTAAAATTGGCCCTGCTGTGTATGTATGTGAGTGATGCCTCGTACACACGTACCGATCGTCGGCCGTAAATATTCGGCCGACGACCGATCGGCCGATTGTATGCTTGTTAGTATGATGCTTCCGACAGCCGACAGCGCATTTTCGGCCGAACAGAATCTGTCCTGCAGGCATTAAAATTTTTGTTGGCCAACACCAGAACGGCCAATTGTTCGCCAGTCAGTACAGAATTCGGCCGACAAACAGCAGATTTTGCAAGACTGGGCATGCTCAGAAAAGAAAAAACACAAGGAAAGTTAACCATCACATGACATCACTTCTGCAGTCGGCTGTTGTTGGCCGACAAAATTCGTGTGCAGTCTTTTGCACTTTTCAGCGGACAGGACAGCCCTGGACAAAAGACGGCCGATCGGTCGGCCGACGATTGGTACGTGTGTACGAGGCATTAGGGACCTTAGATTGTACGCTCCTTGAGGGCAGGGACTGATGTGAATGTGCAATGTATATGTAAAGCGCTGTGTAAATTGACAGCACTATATAAGTACCTGAAATAATAAAAAAAAAAAAAATATATATATATATATATATATATATATATATATATATATATACATACATACACACCAGTACATACAGTATATATACATATATATATATATATATACACACACACACACACCAGTGCATACAGTATGTATGTGTATATATATATATATATATATATACACACCAGTACATATAGTATATATATATATATATATATATATATATATATATATATATATATATATTTATATATACACACAGATATATATGTGATTGTATAGTTAATGTGTTTCTAACCTGCTGTTGATGTATATTTCACTGCAGTAGGGAGAGTTTTTACTTTCACTTTTGGGCACTGGGACATTCACAGCAGAGATCTCCTATTTCTTCCTGCTATCTCCACCTCTGAGCTGGAGAAGTTGGAAGAGGAGATCTTCAAAGAGAAGCACAGTGATCAGGTGAAATCATGTGTTACTAAACTGGCTGTTTCTATTGCAGTGAATGCAAGCCGTTTGTGTACTGAGATGAGAAGAGAAGACTATGTTCTCCACTACTCTTCTCAGTAATTTAAACCGGCAATGCTCTGAGACAAGCCGTGATCATCCAGATCTCGGCTTTTCTCAGTTTACTAAACGTACACCTTAGTTCTTTGCTTCTTTCACCTCTCCCGCTACTTCTTGTGCATTACCCCACCGGTCATCAGATTACCATTTATTAGTAGGACAGCAATGCCACGAGCCGACCACACTGGAGCTTAATTTGAGCAGAGCTCGCAAGCAAAAGGAACATTTGGGTGCTGAATTTGAACTCAATTTTAGTCAATGAGAATGTTAAGCAATAGTTCGGGCCATTTTCTAGGTTAATAGGCAATGGATTGCCAAACAAATGGCATGAGGGGGGCTAGGCACTGCTATGGGTAACATGTACAAAAAAAAAAAATTCAAATGATTTATTTTTGCTTGGAGCAGTGATTTTAGTAATGCTTAAAGTAAAATATTTAAAATGCAAAACTCTATTAACCTCTTGCCGACCGCCGCACGACTATTTACGTCAGCAGTCAGCCCCTCACAGGCAAAGCGACGTAGTACTACGTCGCTAGCCTGTGAGGCTTTAGGGGGCGAGTGCGCCGCTGGAGGCGCGCTCCCACCCCCGCTCGTTCACGGACCCCCCTCGTGATAGTCCGGTACAGCGGGAGAAAGGCAGGCGGCTAATGTAAACAAAGCCGCCTTTCATTCTCCCCTGTGTAAGTGCAGAGATCATACGATCCTGCTATGCAGGATCGTATTTCTCTGCAAGTAACACACACAGCCACATCCAATCACAGTAAGAAGCATACCCCTAGGGACACACTTAACCCCTCCTTCTCAAATAAAGTTAACCCCTTCCCTGCCAGTGTCATTTTTACAGTAACAGTGCATATGTATAGCACTGATTACTGTAGTAATGTCACTGGTACCCCCAAAAGTGTCAAAAATGTCAGTCAAGGGTCCGATCTGTCAGCTGCAATGTCGCAGTCCCGCAAAAAAAAATCGCAGATCGCCGCCATTACTCGTTAAAAAAAACAACAAAAATGACAGAAATCTTTCCCTTAGTTAGTAAACGCAATAACTTTTGCGCAAACCAATCAAAATACGCTTTTTGCGATTTTTTTTACCAAACATATGTAGCAGAAAACAAATTGGCCTAAAATGTTAAAAAATTGTGATTTTTACATTTTTTTTGGGAATTTCATATAAAAAAATGTGAAAAATATTGTTATTTTTGCAAAATTGTCGCTCTTTTTTTGTTTATAGCACATGATCAAAAGATCCCACAGGTGATCAAATACCACCAAAAGAAAGCTCTCTTTGTGGGAAAAAAAGGAGTCATTTTCATTTGTCCGTTAAAGTCACGCAGTGCCGAATCGCAAAATAGGCCCTGGTCAGGAAGGGGATAAAATCTTCCGGGGCTTAAGTGGTTAAATAACATGTCTGAAGATGCCCTGACCCTGCCTGTGAATTTTTTTTTATGTTTTATAAATAATCCTATTAATGTCTGAATATCTAAAATAAATGCTGTATCCTGTATATTGTATCCTGATCGTATTTAATGTTTACAAAAAATCACGGTTCAGTGTGTTTGTAGACTTTGACAAATCCTTCAGCATATACTCAAGCATTTAAAGCTGCTGTACCTTTTCTGCTGGAACAACTATTTTAACAGGTGAACATATGTCTTAAAAAGTTAAAGTTGCTCTTTTAAAAAAAGACTAATAAATGCCTCCCTGAAAAAAAAAAAAAATTACATTTTTTATTATTAAATAAACCCACTGCCCATGTTTTTTGCTGTCTTTTTGAAAAACGCCTTTACCCAACACTTTGAGTGTTAGATGCCTGGTTCCTCTCTGCACCCTGTGATTTCATCTGTGGGTTACTACAGGACACAGAAATATTTTAGGGCCAGCAGTCACATGCCGAATAGTCGTTAGAAAGCTTATCTCTTCAAGATGATGAAGATTGGTGACACGGGCAGCAGAAAAGATAAGTATTAAACCTTTTTATGCATAGAGGCATTGCTAAAAATACATGATAAGGATTTTTTTTATTTATTATAATTATGAAATAAACATATAACAGTAGAATTTTAATCTTATAAAATGTTATAATGATGTAGTGTAAGAGTTTGCCTACAGCCTAGAGAATATTATGCATGTTCAGACATGGCACAATAGCACTAAGATATTGTGGGAACCTGAATAGTACCAATACATCTCAATTAGGGATGAGCTTCAAGTTCAAGTCGAAGTAAGTTCGACTCGAACATTGGCTGTTCGCTTGTTGGTCGAATGATGGCCCCCCCTATGTGAAAGGATATCGGGTACATGGTACCCATACCCATTCACCAAAAAAGTGTACAAAAAAAAAATAATGTCAAAAGCCAGTTTTGCAAAAGTCTTTTATTAAAAAATAAAAAAATAATGTCCCCGATGATCAGTCGCCCAGCCCCCCGAAAATAGGAACAAAGAAGAAGCTCCTGCTTTTCCAGACGCTTCCTGCGAATTGAGCAGTTATATAGTGACCTGACATCACAAGCCGCCCCACAATGCACTGTTCAAGTGCAGTGAATAAATTACTGAGGTCAGTAATTTATTGACTGCACCTAAAGCAATGGATTATGGGACAACTTCAGAGCCCTTTAATAGAGCTGCAAACTCAGATAGAAGCTAGCTAGCCAGAGAGAGTCCAAGGTTAATAAGCTAGCTTTGTGGCTTTTCTGGTACACTAATGGACTTGCAAACGAAAGGCTGTGAGTTTGAATCCCCAGGCCAGCGGGTGGATAATTTTAATAATGGATTTTAATTAAAACCTATTAATTGTTCTTTTTTGTGTTTGTTACTTTCTATCTAGAGCAGTGTTTTTCAATCTTTTTTCAGTCAAGGCATCCTTTAGAATTGTGCACAATCCAAGGACATACCAGTCTGATGGCTTGTTCATACCAGAAGGTGCATCTGAGCATGTGTGCTTTTTTGCATGCTCCCACACGTCGTATTTTTTAATGAGCTGCTCTATGTGTGTGAAACACGCAAAAAGGTGCCAGCATGATTTTAAAGACGCACAGCACCAAAACCCATAGTACTACGGTACTAGGGATTGACCGATTATCAGCAAAGCTGATTATCGGAGGGCCGATATCAACTTATCCCGATATATTGGTATCGTCCCGGAACTGGCTGATATTACCGATATTTTCGTGACTTCATTCTGCCTTCTTACGCCGCCTCCCTCGCCTTTGACAGCCTCGTCTGGAGTCGAGACTAGTCTCGTGGGAGTGTATCACAGCCATACACCCACCCACAGCAGCCCGGTGCCAGCCAGCCACCCACACCCACAGGCCCTGTACAAGTCAGCCACAGGCACTGTACCAGCGAGCCAGCCAGCCACCCACAGGCCCTGTACCAGCCAGCCAGCTACTCACCCACAGGCCCTGTACCAGCCAGCCACAGGCACTGTACCAGCCAGCTACCCACAGTCCCTGTGCCAGCCAGCCACCCATCCACCACAGGGTGCCAGACAGCCAGCCACCCACCAAAGGGTGCCAGACAGCCAGCCACCCACAGGCCCTGTACCAGCCAGCCAGCCACCCACAGGCCATGTACCAACCAGACACAGGCACTGTACCAGCCAGCCGCCCACAGGTCCTGTACCAGCCAGCCACCCACAGCCCCTGTGCCAGCCACCCACCCACCCACCACAGGGTGCCAGACAGCCAGCCGCCTACCACAGGCTGCCATCAAGCCAGCCTCCCCCACATGGTGCCAGACAGCCAGCCACCCACCACTGCAGGGTGCCAGACAGCCAGCCATCCACCACAGGGTGCCAGCAAGCCAGCCACCCACCCACTCACCACAGGGTGCCAGGCAGCCAGCCACCCACCCACCACAGGGTGCCAGCCAGCCAGCCACCCACCACAGGGTGCCAGCCAGCCATCCACCCCAGGTTGCCAGCAAACCAGCCACCAACCACAGGCAGCCAGACAGCCAACCACCACAGGGTGCCAGACAGCCAGCCACCCACCACAGGGTGCTAGACAGCCAGCCATCCACCACAGGATGCCAGATAGCCAGCCACCCACCCACCACAGGGTACCAGCCAGCCATCCACCACAGGGTGCCAGCAAACCAACCACCCACCACAGGGTGCCAGACAACCAGCCACCCACCAAAGGGTGCCAGCCAGCCAGCCACCCACCACAGGGTGCCAGCCAGCCAGCCAGCCACCCACCCACCCACCACAAGTCAGCCATTAAACATTAAACAAAAATTAACATGTTCAGTACCAGATTTGTGTCAAAAATTGTATTTATTTTTCAAAAATGCGCATTTTTACACCCCCCACCCCATTCCCTCCTCCTAGCACAACCCCTCCCTAATCATCCTCCTATGACAGCCCTCCCCCAAAGCCCCATCCTCCCTCCTAGCACAGCCCCCCAAGTCCCCCACCCACCTCAGCACAACCCCTGTCCTAGCACAAATTCTGTCCCTACAGAATTGCTGACAGCAGCCGAGTGGAGGAAAGAAACAGGAAGTGTGGATTGTGTGCTCTCCTCAAACCCCCCCTTCCCCCCACCAGCTCCTCTTCCTCCTGTACATTCCAATGTTAGAGCATCTGTTAAATCTGTGATTGAGGATAAGCACTTTTAACTCCTGTGTAAAGAACGGGCAAAACAAAAAGCTGTTCTGGCTGCCCAAAGTGTCCTTAGCAACTGATGACATCATCGGTTGGCCAGCAAAGCTTTCTACTTTTGTCGGCAATAGTACAGTGAGGAGGAGAGAGCTGGGAGGAGGTGCGGGAAAGTTCTCTGCCTCCACTATATACACAGAAGTTAACAAGAGGATTGCTAAGATTGGGTTGTTGCCACGGCACCCCTGATGGCATCCCGGTTGAAAAACACTGATCTATGTTAACTCAGCTAAAAAATAGCTAAAAACATTGCAATACAACAAAGTCAATTTCAATAGGACTAAATCAATGTCCTGTCCATTTATCATGCTGGGTTGCTCTGAAAAACCAACAAGGTATATTTATTCTACTTGCTTACTTTGTTTGGAAAGTATCTAACATTTAACAAGAAGACCTTCTTAAGAAAAACAGGTTGTACTTTGTTATGCTATGGGTTGAACATCATCTATCATAAGATGGAAAAATACCATCTTAATGTATTAACTTAAAATACGCTCCTGATGTAAATTCATTAGCTTAAGTTATGCCTCTGTTGTTAATTTATTAACTTGTGAAATGCCTATGATTTTCAATATATAAAAAAGCATTAGGTCAATAAATTTTCAGTTCAGAACCTTAATTGCTTGTATTGTCTGACATCATACATTTAAAGGGCCATCAGACAATTTTCTTATCAGCATTAGATTTTAATAGCCACAGAGTAGTTTCCAAGCAAATTGTCCAGGAAATAGCTAAATGCATAGATAAAATATATGTGCTTAATGTTTAGCTTCCAAACAACTATGTAGTTTTAGCCAGTCTTTTGGTTAACAAACATTTTCTGCACTGCACAGGCAGATTGAAGATGCATATAGTTCTTAACCACTTTAGCCCAGGGGGATTTGGCTGCTCAATGACCAGGCCCTATTTTGCGAGTCGGCACTGCGTGACTTTAACGGACAATTGCGCGGTCGTGCGAGGCTGTACCCAAATTAAATTGACGTCCTTTTTTTCCCACAAACAGAGCTTTCTTTTGGTGGTATTTGATCACCTGTGTGATTTTTATTGTTTGCGATATAAACAAAAAAAGAGTGTCAATTTTGAAAAAATAACAAACTTTTTCACATTTTTTTAATATGAAATTCTCAAAAAAAATGTAAAAATCTAAATTTTTTAAAATTTTAGGCCAATTTGTTTTCTGCTACATATTTCTGGTAAAAAAATCGCAATAAGCACATTTTGATTGGTTTGCGCAAAAGTTTTTGCGTTTACTAACTATGGGTGGACTTATGTCATTTTTATTGTTTTTTTTTTTTTAACTAGTAATAGCGGCGATCTACGATTTTTTTGCGGACAGCTCTGACCCCTAACTGATATTTTTGACACTTTTGGGGGTACCAGTTACATTACTACAGTAATCAGTGCTATAAATATGCACTGTTACTGTAAAAATGACACTGGCAGGGAAGGGGTTAACTTTACTGGGGATCAAGGGGTTAAGTGTGTCCCTAGGGGTGTAATTCTAACTGTCAGGGGGCATGGCTTGTTAGATCATCACAGAGACATACGATCCTATATAGCAGGATCGCATAGCCTCTGTGATAATCTAAAGGAGAATGACAGACGGCTGTGTTTACATTAGCCGTCTGTCTTTCTCCCTCTGCTGCGGGAGATCGCATCGGAGCCGCTGGTCACACGCGCTGGCTCCCCGGGGAACGAACGGGGACGGGAGCGCATCGCTGGCAGCACGCGCTCGCCCCCCACAGGCGCCTGAGCGAGCGATGTAGCGGTACGTCGCTTTGTCCAGCAGCGGCAAAGTGCCGCAGTTTATGTACGGTGGGTGGGGTGGAAGTGGTTAAAGCAGACCTTCCTCCCCCCCCCCAAAACATAAAAATCGGTGCAGCATGCAGCTCTACAAATGCCGATCCCAAATCATCTTGATTTGCTATCAAAATTGAAACATTTGGTTATTAAAGTCTAGTTTACACGATTGCGGGCTTGCGGACCGCCTTTGCATGGGTACGAGAAGCATATTTATTTGAATAGGTTGCAGTAACTGCATTTCCCACAAAAAAGGTACATGCACCATTTAGGAAATGCAGCAGCCAGGAAATTGCATGGTGCTTTTGCACCATGCGATTTCCCTCCCATTTCCTGCTCTAGTTTGAGATGCATAGGGGTGCCATGAAGAATGAATGGCAACCCTGTGCATTTATAAACAGCAGTGCATTTTGACTAGAGATGGGCTGGATGTTTGAGTTGAACGTAAATTCAAATTGAACTTTGGGTGTTCGTGTGTTCACTGAACACACAAACAATTGGGGCGCTCGATGGTAAGTTCGCCCGATGACGAGCGCCTCATAATGCACTGCTATCTCGCAGTGCATTGATTGCTGATGATTGGCCAAAGCATGCACCTGACCTATATACTTTGTCCTATCACAGCACAATGTACTGTGAGAGCCATGATTGGCCAAAGTCAGGGTGCCTATGGCCAATCATGGTTCAGGGGCTAAGTCCACGCCCCGCGCTATATAAGACTGCTTACATGGCAGCCCTGTGTAGTGTGTTAGTGGAGATTAGACAGTATAGTCAGTAGATTGTGTGTTTACTCACACGTGTATACAACACGTCTGTGTCACCTCATTGATCCCATTTTTTTTTTCACTGATCTTTTTTTTTTTTTTTTTTGCAGCATTAGGTTCTGTTGCTGCATTATTAGTACTCCCTGTTCTCCCTGTGTCACAGCCCCTATTCCTTCTGCGTCAGCAGTGGTTTTCATTTCTAAATTTGTTTTAAATTTTTTTGGGCACAGAAGCACTGATAATATTTAGGGCATAATTGCTGTGCCTCTTCTAATAACATTTAGGGCATAATTGCTGTCCCCCCTTCTGCGTCACAGGTGTTCCTCTTTCTGCATCAGCAGTGGTTTTCTTTTTTTTTTTCTTTTTTTTCTTTCTTTTTTTTTTTTGGTACAGCAGCACTAATAATATTTAGGGCATAATTGCTGTCCCCCCGTCCTGTTCCTCTTTCTGCATCAGCAGTGGTTTTCTTTTTTTTTCTTGGCGCAGCAGCAGCACTAATAATATTTAGGGCATAATTCTATTATCCCCCCCTTCTGTTTCTCTTTCTGCGTCAGCAGTGGTTTTCTTTTTTTTATTTTTGCGCAGCAGCACTAATAATATTTAGGGCATAATTGCTGTCCCCCCTTCTGCATCGCAGGTGTTCCTCTTTCTGGGTCAGCAGCGGTTTCCTTTTTTTTTTCTGCAGCTGCACTAAAAATATTTAGGGCATAATTGCTGTTCCTCCATTCTGCATTGCAGGCATTCCTCTTCTGCGTCAGCAGTGGTTCCCTTTTTTTATTTTTTGCTTTTTTTTGGCTTTCTTCACAGTTACGGCACCCTTATTTTCTTTTTTTAAAAAAACAATAATAAAACAGTTTATATTGCACCAAGCACAAAAGTATTGCACCCAAGCACCATATTCCCTTCCCACACTCTATAATAAAAAGTTATGAAAATCCCTCCCAAAAAATTAAATACAATAATAAAACAGTTTAGAGTGCACCAAGCACAAAAGTATTGCACCCAAGCATCATATTTACATCCCACACTCTATAATAAAATGTTATTAAAATCCCCCCAAAAAATCTCCATCATGTCCGAAAAGCCAACAAGGAGCGGCAGACACTCACAGGCCACTAAAAGAGGGCAGGCAGCTCACTGTCCACAGTGAAAAAAGGTGGTCATGGGCATGGTGCATCCACTGCAGGCGGGGCACGCTTGTTGTTTTTTTCTGGTGCTGGCTGTGTTATTGAGCCACAACATGCAGAAAAGTTGGTGTAGTGCATAACTAAGCCATCTTCATCCTCCTCGTCCTCTGTCACCTTATACTATTTTGTTTTCGACCGCAGCTGCCAAAGCAGCCTATTTTACAGGCTCCTTATCCACTGTTACTCCTTCCGTAGCCCCACCATCATGCACAAGGAAGTCACCTGAATTATTTGATCATAGTGTCAGTTACATGCTGCTGGAGAGGATGTGCAGCAATTTAAATGCTCCGATGTTCGTTCCCAGGTTGAGGAAGGGAGTAACGTGAGCCTAGAGAGAGGGGTTGCCAATGACAGACAAGAAACTAGCAGTTATGTTCCCCCAGCTGCAGAGATAATGAGGTCACTGAGTGTACTTGGATGCCTGAGAGAACAGAGGAGGAAAGTGAGGAGGAGGAACAAGTCCAAAGAGGCAGGATGTCCTCCAGGGGCTGGCTTAATGGCAGCCACCCTATTGCATCACAACAAAAAGCCTCACAGGTGCAGGGTGCTGCTGACTCCCCGCTGACTTCCAAAAACCTGCACTGAGAGGGATAATGGTATAGCAATGGGTGCCACAGGTACTTGCACCCAATCTGCTAGCAGTACAACACCCGTTAAATTTGCGAGGCAAATTTCGCTACCCCAGTTGCTGAACCGTAAAAAAAAAAAAAAATACTGTCCCAGCCATCCACATGTTCAACATCTAAATGCTAGCTTGGCCAAACTGCTAGCATTACAACTGCTGCCTTTTCACCTGGTAGACTCTGCCCCCTTCCGTGAATTTGCAGAATTTGCTGTACCACAGTGGCAGGTTCTAAAAAGAAATTTCTTTTCACGTAAGGCCATACAAGCTCTGTACTATCATGTGGAAGGCAATGTTTTGGCCTCATTGGACAGGGCAGCCAGCAGCAAGGTTCACATTACTGCTGACTTGTGGTCCAGCAGGCATGGTCAGGGACTTTACATTTCCTTCACAGCGCACTGGGTAACTCTGCTGGCAGCTGGGAAGGATGCTGGATGGGGTTCAGTGCTGTAACTTGTTCCGCCACCACGCCTCCAAAAAGCTGGTGGTGATTCTGCCACATCTGTCTGCTCCACCCCCTCCTCTTCTTCTTCCTCTATGGCTTCTTCTGCTGAATTGTCCTATGAACCAGCAGTGCTCCCTAAGTGTTCAAGGGGCTACACAAGCTGACAGGCTAAAAGATTCCATTCAGTGCTTCAGTTGGTCTGTCTAGGGGACAGGAGCCACACTGGGCCAGAGATTATGTCAGTTCTGCAGGGGCAAGCTCAGAAGTAGTTCAAGCCACGACAGCTTGAGCCAGGAATTTTTGTTTGTGTGTATGTGTATGTTCTAGCGTCTAGCTTCTCAAGGGAGGAGCGACCTTATCCAGTGACAGCTATACCCTGACTACCCATGGCTCTGCTCAGAGGCTCAGTTACAGGACCGCAATGACCCTCCACAACTCCTGCTAGACTCCAAGTATATGTTTCCCATTTTATTCCCTTTCAACCCTTCACTAATCACCATGGACACCATCCAGATCCCATCTTCCCTTTGCCTCGACTTCCTCAACAAAGGATCCGTATATGCTTGCTGAATGAGATTTCTACCTTATGAAAGACCTACTGTTATAAGCTTCATTTGACCTCCTATAATCTATTGGATTTACAATCTGAACTCTCATTTGATGTGTTGAAATAAAAGAGTGTGTCTGTCCACAGACTCTGTTGATATTTATCAAAATGAATCTGTCCTAGATCAAATGCTATCAAGCCCCTGATGCTGATGTGTGATTTAATTTGATAGGGATATGGGATCCCGTAAAAACTGCCTATGCTGCCAATTCCATTCCTGAATCTTGATTGTGCTATCTTCCAATGATGTTTTTGGTTTAGGGCTTCACCAAGGCCCAATTTTTCTGCACCTGTTTGACAGGTGCATGTCATTTCAATTTTGTTATCAAATTTTTAATAGCAGGGCCTGTTTCTGCACCCAGAAAGAGTAGCTGTGAGGGTTTACAGTGTTAAGGCACCACTAGGGATGGGCGAACGGTTTGAGCCGAGCATAAGCTTGGTCTGAACATAGCCCATTCAGGTACTCGCCTAACACCTAAACTTTCTCGTCACATAGCGGCATGTTCGCCCGCCGAGCGCACAGTCAAAAGGGTTGTTAATAGGTTGCTTCCCTGCTGAGAGCTGAATTTAAAAAAATAATTGTAAAAAAATATATAAATTAAAAAAGATTGGGGAAAAACAGCTTGGGGGCCCTTTGGGTCTGGTATGGCTTTACAGGGGAACCCCATGACAGAATAATGACAAAAAAAAAAAACAGTGTGGGATCCCCCACCCCCAAATCCATTTCAGGCTCTTTGGTTCTGTTATCGATTTTAAGCGGAA
>NC_138772.1:217735235-217745235 GCF_965119305.1 Pelophylax lessonae
CCATTCTTATAACCTGTCAAAGTCAAGTGGTCAGGTTATCCTCTAATTACAAAGTGTTCTCTGAAATGTTAGCGACAACACAGAATCCACACCATAGCCTAAATAAACATTGCAATGTCATTTAAAGAATGGATAAGGACATCCACTCTCCTTTATCCTACCCTATATCTGCCAACTTGTTTGGTGTCAGTGACCCAGAAAGCACTGAAGATATCTGTTACACATTGCAGACAGACAACTAATATATTTTAAAAGGGGAATTTACCAATGACAACCTGTGCACTTCCTAACTATACATTTATTTTAAAGTAGGATTAAATCCTGAGCATTTTTTAGTTTACCACAATACAATAAACTTTCCCCAGTAAACAATTACACTTGCAGTTTACAATTTTCAATGCTGCTGACTCCTGCCCTTTCAGTGCTGCTTCCCTGAGCTTCCAGTACTCACAGGAAAGCGATAACAATGGACAGTGCAGTCTCTAGTCAGCATGTTAGCTTGGGGAAAGAAGGAGAGAGGAGCAGGGGAGTGTTTTGTCATCACTGGCTACAGTGCTGTACATTTCTATTGATGCCACAGTGTAAGGAGATGCAACTCAAGCACCAGCATGCAAAAGTGGCTCCATAGGATTTTGCAAGAGAAAGGAGCCACCCTGAAACAGGAAACCTGATTAAATCAGCCGCTGAAAGTGCTTAAAAAACTGATGGTTTAATATCACTTTAACCACTTAAGCCCCGGAAGATTTTACCCTCATTCCGACCAGGGGGTATTTTGCGATTCGGCACTGTGTGACTTTAACGGACAATTGCGCGGTCGTGCGACGCTGTACCTAAACAAATTTGGCGTCCTTTTTTTCCCCACAAACAGAGCTTTCTTTTGGTGGTATTTGATCACCTGTGCGATTTTTTGATCACGCGCTATAAACAAAAAAAGAGCGTCAATTTTGCAAAAATAGCAATATTTTTCACATTTTTTTATATGAAATTCCCCCCAAAAAAAATGTAAAAATCAACATTTTTTAACATTTTCGGCCAATTTGTTTTATGCTACCTATGTTTGGTAAAAAAAAATCGCAAAAAGCATATTTTGATTGGTTTGCGCAAAAGTTATCGCGTTTACTAACAAAGGGAAAGATTTTTGTCATTTTTGTTGTTTTTTTTTAACGCGTAATGGCGGCGATCTGCGATTTTTTTTGCGGTACTGCGACATTGGGGCGGACAGATCGGACCCTTGACTGACATTTGTGACACTTTTGGGGTTACCAGTGACATTTCTACAGTAATCAGTGCTATACATATGCACTGTTACTGTAAAAATACACTGGTAGTGAAGGGGTTAACTTTATTTGGGAGGGAGGGGCTGTGTGTATCCCTAGGGACGTGCTTTCTACTGTGGTTGGCTGTGGCTTGAGCTGTAAGGACACTGATCAACGGATCTACATACTAGATCCGTGTGATCAGTGTCTTTACAGCGAGGAGAATGACAGGTGGCTTGTTTACACAAGCTGCCTGACATTCTCCCTCTCCCCCGCCGATCGCCGAGTGACCGGCGGACATCGGGTCCGCTGGTCACACGCGCGGGGGGGTCCGCGACCACGCGGGAGCGGGAGCGCGCCTCCGGGGGCGCTCGCTCGCTCCCTAGACCCTCACAAGCTAGTGACGTAGCCCTACTTCACTTTGCCTGTGAGGGGCTGACTGCCGACGTAGATCGGCGTTAGGCAGTCGGCAAGTGGTTAAGAATCAATATTTCTATGATCAGCTATGTTTTTTTTTGCTTACAAAGGCTTGTTAGAATGTATTACATTGTCCCTATAATAATGTCTCTTTACTTTTTTTAAAGTGTCTACTTCTATAGGTAAAGCAAGGGTATACCAAGTGCTCTCTGGAGTGGGTCACCTAATCCGAATTACTCACTAATAGATTGAGCCCCCGTTCACATGAGTGAGACTTGTCATGCGATTTGACAGTTCCAAATCACATGACAAGTTGTTCCCCATTGTCAGCAATCGAACAGTTCATATTGTCACGACTCATGTCTCAGAGATTATGAAAAAGGTTCTTGTACTACTTTGTACCGATTTCATTGGGACTTGCATAGACTTCTGTTAACCACTGGCCGGCAGCCCCATAGCAGATTTACTGTTACAGGGTGACCGCGCTGCACAGAATTATG
Organism: Pelophylax lessonae; assembly: GCF_965119305.1. NCBI lineage: Eukaryota > Metazoa > Chordata > Amphibia > Anura > Ranidae > Pelophylax > Pelophylax lessonae. The sequence continues at coordinate 217,737,409 of NC_138772.1, forward strand.
TATATATACGTGATTTTGAACTTCCAGGTTTTAGGCGCGAGTGCGCGCTGATGGCGGCTCGTTCCAACTGCAATTTTGGGAGCTGATCAGTGGGTACCATGGATACAATGTCTGCCGCTGATCATTTGGTACAATGACAGAATGCCAGTCTGCCTATGTAAACAAGGCAGATTGTCATTCTGTCAGTACGGAAGACATGGATCCTGTGTTTCTGTAAGGCAGAAACACCGATCCATGCCTTCCACTAGTGAAATAATCTCCCCGCTAAACTGAAACATTAGCTTCTGATGTTAACCCCTTGCCTGTCAGTGTCATTGGTACAGTGATAGTGCATATTTTTAGCACTGATCACTGTAATAATGTCACTGGTCCCCAAAAAACAAAAAGGGTCAAAAGTGTCAGGTGTCCGATTTGTCCGCCGCAATATCGCAGTCCCGCTATAAGTCGCTGATTGCCACCATTACTAGTAAAAAAATAAAAAATAAAAAAAATAAAATAAAAATATTTCATAGTTTGTATTATTATTATTATTATACAGGATTTATATAGCGCCAACAGTTTGCGCAGCGCTTAACAAAATGAGGGCAGACATTACAGTTACACTACAATTTGGAACAAAAGGAATCAGAGGGCCCTGCTCGTTAGAGCTTACAATCTAAAAGGGAGGGTCAATTGATACAAAAGGCAATAGCTGTGGGGGATGCGCTGATGGAGCAAGAGAAACAGCGTTATTAGTTAGTAGCCTGGTAGGCTTCTTTAAAGAGAACGGTTTTCAGGGATCGTCTAAAGATGGATAGATTAGGGGACAGTCGGACAGATTGGGGTAGAGAGTTCCAAAGAATGGGAGAAGCTCTGGAGAAATCCTGGAGGCGAGCATGGGAAGAGGTGACAAGGGAGCTAGAGAGCAGGAGGTCTTGGGAGGACCGAAGAGAGCGGCTAGGTTGATATTTTGAGATCAGGTTAGTGATGTAGCTGGGGGCAGAGTTGTGGATGGCTTTGTAAACTGTTGTTAGCACTTTGAATTTTATTCGTTGGGTGAGTGGAAGCCAATGAAGGGATTGGCAGAGAGGGTTGGAGGACACTGAACGGTTGGTAAGGTGGATAAGTCTTGCAGCTGCATTCATTATGGATTAACGGGGGGATAATCTATGTAAGGGTAATCCAATGAGGAGGGAGTTGCAATAGTCGAGGCGAGAGATAACCAGGGCGTGAATTAAGAGCTTGGTGGTGTCATTGGTTAAAAAGGGCCGTATTCTAGCGATGTTGCGGAGGTTAAGGCGGCATGATTTGGACAGGGATTGGATGTGAGCCTGAAAGGACAGTGCAGAGTCCAGGGTTACCCCTAGCACCCTGGCATGTGTGGAAGGACTAATAGTTATTCCATTGATCTTGACAGAGAATTCTGGGGAAGAGGCACGTAGAGGGGGAAATATTATGAGCTCGGTTTTAGATAGATTCAGTTTGAGGAAGTGGTGAGACATCCAGGCTGATATGTCTGTTAGTAGATCAGTGATGGAGAGGAGACTGATGGGGTGAGCTGAGGGGTAGAGAGGTAGATTTGGGTGTCATCAGCATAGAAATGGTAGTGGAAGCCATGGGAGACTATTAGCTGACCCAGGGAGGAGGTATAGATTGAGAATAGTAGCGGTCCAAGGACAGAACCTTGGGGGACCCCAACAGTAAGAGGAGTTGCAGAGGAGTAAGTGGAATTGTAAGTGACACTGAAGGTGCGGTGAGATAGGTAAGATTCGAACCAGTGGAGAGCACAGTCACGGAGACCGAGCAAACTGAGTTTTTTGAGAAGGAGGGGGTGGTCAATAGTATCAAAGGCAGCCGAGAGGTCCAAGAGTAAGAGTATCGAGTAGTGACCATTGGTTTTTGCTGTTAGTAAGTCATTTGTAAGTTTTAGGAGAGAAGTTTCTGTGGAGTGTTGCCGGCGAAATCCAGACTGAAGGGGATCAAGGAGGTTATTCTCAATGAGGTGCTTGCTCAGGCGGTTGTAGACTAAATGTTCAAGGAGCTTGGAAGCAAAAGGGAGTAAGGAGATGGGTCTTAAGTTATTAAGATTGGAGGGGTCTAGCGAGGCTTTCTTTGGTATGGGAGTTACTAGCGCATGTTTTAGAGAGCTGGGGAAGATCCCAGTGGAGAGGGAGAGGTTGAAGATATGAGTTAAAGAGTGTAGGATAGAGTCAGAGGGTGACCGTAGTATTTGAGAAGGAACAGGGTCCAGGGGGCAGGAAGTTAGGTGGGCATTAGAAAAAATTTTAGTAACTTCCTCTACAGTAGTTGGGTTAAACAAGGGAAGTATTGATTGTGCAGGAGGACAAGGTGTGTAAGGTGAGGGAGATATCTTTAGTGTAAAAATCTCTTCACGAATTGTATCGATCTTATTTTTGAAGTGATTGGCAATCTCTTGGGCAGTGAGTAAGTTAGTGGGTGGAGGCAATGGAGGACGAAGTAGAGCGTTGAAGGTAGAAAAGAGTTGACGGGGACTGTGTGAGAGGGTGTTAATGAGAGTGATAAAGTAGGTCTGTTTGGCAGTGTGTAGGCAGGAACTGTATTTTTGGAGGGCTATAACTTTTGCGCAAACCAATCAATATATACGCTGGGATTTTTTTTTAACCAAAAATATATAGCAGAATACATATTGGCCTAAGCTGATGAAGACATTTGATTTTTTACATTTTATTTTATTGGATATGTTTTAAAACTGAAAAAACTGAAAGTAACTTCAAGGGCACGGTGCACACTATAGCCAAATCCTGGAACAAAATACTCAACTCGCCCCATGCTCAAACTAGAATTCTGAAGGGCTATTTCTATACCAGACAATATGTTTCTTGTGAATTCTGGAGGGAGCAACAGTTTAAGATACTCCATGGAGCATATTATCCACACATCCGCTGGCCCACGGACGTAGCGCACCACTTCTGCACTCTTTGTAAAGTACGTTATCCATCTCTTCTACACAAGCTATGGCACTGCCCTCTGGTATCGACTTTCTGGGACTTTCTGGGACAAAAGGACACGCTACATAGCAAGAATGACTGGGGTGTTACTACCCAAAGACGTTTACTCCCTAGGGTTCAACTACATGGACAGGGAGAATCTCCAACTATCGAAGGACTCTAGGAAACTTCTGTCTTTGTACAAGCATTGGATTATAACCTGCCTGATGCTGGCACGCAGACTGATCCTACGCCACTGGCTGGCAGACACTGCCCCCACTATAGCGGAGCTAACATCAGACCTAAATGCCTTGAAATCTACAGAATTAGTGGGGCTATCAGTCGTCTCACGCCTGCCCAGGCCACTCGTGCCACGTAAATGGAACTTGCCCGCCCACACCCTCTCAACTCCAACGGGACTGCAGCTACCTGCCTAGAACTGACCTGAGACCTCTACACTGACTTGGTGGAAAATTTGCACACCCCTGCTTTGACGACAAACCGCCCAATCTGCGCTCCTATGCATATACAGGTGTGCTACGTGGCAATGGTGCCTTGAAATGTCTAGCATAGGTGAATGTATATTGCTATCTCCTTCCACATGGTTCAGTAGCTGTATTATCTGACACTAACCAATAGTATGGTGCTCGACCCCGCCACTCCACTCCCCACTGTCCCCCCCCCCCCTCCCTCCTCTCCTCCATCACCTCTTTTACTAGCCCTATATTTGACGAGGTTACGATACCTTCTATCCTTCAGGGCTCCATTAACTGATCCTCTACCCCTCCCCCCTCACGCCTCTCCTCCCTAGTTTGCTCGAATCAACCGTATTAGTCTACGAAATTCCTCACCAATATGATATAATTGCGGCAGAGCACTTAGTGTATGCAGAGTATGTTTTGCGTATGTTGTTTTGATGATATGAATCTTGTTAATGTTGCTCTATATTTACTTCTTTGTACTGAGTTGAATTTCAATAAAACGTTAAAAAAAAAAAAAACTGAAAGTAACAAATAATGTTCTTTTTTTTTTTTCAAAATCGTCAGTCTTTTTTTTTTTTTATAGAGCAAAAAATAAAAATCGCAGAGGTGATCAAATAATACCAAATGAAAGCTCTATTTTTGGGGAAAAAAAGGACAAAAAAGTTATTTGGATACAGCGTGCATGATCACGCAATTGTTAGTTAAAGTATTGCAGTGCCGTATCATAAAAACGCCTGATCAGCAAGGAGGGTAAACTTTCCGGAGGTAAAGTGGGTAAATGAAGTCTTGAGCTGCAATTTCAAAGCCGCACTGGTGTGAACCAGGGCTCATATTAATTAATGGTGTTTTTATTTAATCCAAAATAATTCTATTTATAAATAATGTGAAACACCTGCTGCTGTTCATTTGATTTGTGATTTCTTGTATTTGCTAAACGACTAAACTGATTATGTAGAGGTTTTAAGTAGAAGTACTCCCTAAACCCATTAGAACTACTCCCTGGAGTACAAGTGCCACTGGCAGAGAACCTAGGCTCTATAATATTATACTATCTAATATTTGTTAGTAATCCTCCATTAATCACATCAGTAGTGCATATAAGTTAGGATATATATATATATATATATATATATATATATATATATACTGTATAAAACCTAATCAGAAGTATATACGGGTTGATAAACTGAAATCCAAAAATGTAATATGTTGCAACTTACAGTACCAATCATTAGATATGGTGGCTGCTTTAGTTTCTTTTTTAGCCATTTCCCCCTGTTTTTACCTGGTGATCTGGCCAGTAACATGTCGACTTTATTATGGCACTTTTCCACTGCAAGTACCGGCTAGTACCGGCTCGGCTCTACTCGGCCCTGCTTGGCCCGGTTTGCTTTTCCACTGCGGTACCGCATGGTATGGTGTTGGAACGGTTCGGTACGGTACGGTATAGGTTTGCTTTTCCACTAAAGTAGTACTAAAGTTAAGTGGGTGGGATAACAACGGGGGGGGGGGAGTGTGATTCTCTGACCAATCAGTGGCTAGTAGTGACTGCATGCAAAGGATTGTGGGATATGGTACCAGTTTGGTACCTGTTGGAACCACAATCGAGTAGGTACTGTTTTTTCAGAGCCGTACCGTACCGTACCGTTCGGTTCCATGCAGTGGAAAAGCAAACCTATACTGTACCGTACCGAACCGTTCCGACCCTATACCATGCGGTACCGCAGTGGAAAAGCACAAAAGCGTGCCGAGCCGGTACGGTTCTATGCAGTGGAAAAGCGCCATTAGAGTGACCTCACTGTGGATGAAGGAGCAGAGGGGGCAACTTTAGACAGCAGCATTGTCAGTCTGGGTTAAGGGTGGCATCAAATGTACTAGCAAATTTGGATGCACTAACAAATTAAAGCCAAACTCCAGCGAACACTTTATTAGCAGATACAGAAAACTGTTTTTTTCCATTTGGGATAAAGGTTTTACATGAATAAATAAAAACGGATCATTGTAAGCACCCTTGTCAGTGTTAAATGGTTTGTCGCATCCCTGTAATTGCTTCATCTGCAGGAGAGCTTGTCCTTGTGAAAAACAACATACTTACTGTCTAGATCACCAGGAAAAAATTAAAGGAAAGGAAGTCTTAAGGCCCGTACACACGATAAGAAAATCTGTAGGGAAAATCCGTCCGACGACCGATCTGCCGATTTTCGGATTGTTAGTATGGTGCTTTCGACAGCCGACTCCGACTTTTCGGCTGACAAAATCCTGATGTGCAGGCTATAAAATTTTTGTTGTCCGTCAAAACAACGTCCGATTTTCGTCTCATTAGTACAGATTTCGACTGAAAAAATATCTTAAGAGCAAGACTAGGCATGCTCAGAGAGAAAGAACACATACAAAGCAATCCAACACATAGTTACATATTTACATAGTTAGTGAGGTTGAAAAAAGACATCAGTCCATCCAGTTCAACCTATGATGTGTGTGTGTGTTTGCTGTTAACCATACATTGTATATCCCTGTATGTTGTGGTCTTTAAGGTGCCCATCTAATAGTTTTTTGAAACTATCAATGCTCCCTGCTGATACCACTGCTTGTGGAAGAGAATTCCACATCCCCACTGCTCTGACATGACATCACTTCTGAAGTCGAATTCTGTCGTACGGGAAAATTTGTATGAAAATAACCTCTTCACTTTCCACATCAGACTAGCATGCCACAAAAAACGGACGACAGATCATTCGATAATCTGATTGTGTGTACGGGGCTTAAGGCTGGGTTCACATTAGCTGCGGCCACGGCTTGCAGCAGGGGTCCGATTCGTCCCTGTTCTCTGTTATAGGTGCAAATCAGGTCCAAATTTTTATCTGAAACAGAGCCATAGATGCACAGGACCTTTTTCCAGTGCAGACTGCGGCCGCCCTGAAGCTATGTGAACCGGCTCCATTGAGAGCCAGTCACACTCTCCTGGTCCAATCTAACTTCTAAAATGTTTATTTTCCTAGAGTTCTACTTAAACCTTTTTACAGTGACTATAAAAACCAATGTGCTATTAGTTTGCACCATAACTACTTGCACTCTTCTGGATGCCCAAAATGTCATTTTTTTTTTTTTTTAATACAAGAAACATTTATGTTACATGGACACAAAAAAAAAAACAGGCACTACAGGTTGTAGCTGTTAAGTACATAAGCCCAGATGTTCCCATCTCATAAGTAATTGTAAAATATGTTTTACTTTGCAGCTAATTATTTCCTCAGCTAAGGATTTTTGTACTTTTCACTCAGGCATGAAAAATATCTCACTTGGGCTGCAAATAACTGCAGAGCAGAGGAGTACTTAAACACTAGCTTTAGAAATATAAAAAAGTCACATTGAAATTCATAGGATGCCTGTATGTTGATGTTTTAGAATTTATATGCTCTATTGTGATATTATTCATTGTCTCTCACAGACACAATGGGGTTGATTTACTAAAAATGGAGAGTGCAAAATCTGAAGTTAGAACCAATCAGGTTCTAACTTCAGCTTGTTTAATTAAAGTGACCTTGTGAGGCCCCTTTCACTTGGGCTTTCCAATCAGGTCCGCCTGTCAGTTTTTCAGGCAGACCTGATCAGATGGTCCATGCACCCCTATGGAGCAGCAGATGCCAGCGGTGACATGTCCGCTGACATCTGCTGCTCTCCGGTCCGATCCTGTCCATGAAATCCAGACGGATGGAAACCCTATTTTCCATCTGTCTGGAGGATCGGATCGGACAGGATCAGATGAAAATGGACAGGCGGTCCGTTTTCATCCGCTCTTCCTTTAGAGGAGAGCGGGGATCTGACAGGTCCATTTTTGCAAAGTAAGCGGAGACGGAGCTGTCATCCGCCTGCTCAGTGGGGTTTGGCAGATCACCGCTGAGCAAAACGGAGTCCACCGGGTGGAAAGCCCATTTGAAAGGACCTTAAAACCATTCCATCCAGATTCAAATCCATTCAGTTTAAAATATAAATAAAAGGCAAAGCATTTGTGTATAGATTAGTGATCGACCAATTATCGGCAAAGCCGATATATCGAGGGGCGATGTGCACTTTGCCCGATATATCGGAATCAGCCTCTTGATTTACCGATATTGCCGATATTTCAGGAAAGTGCTTGCAGCTAGAGGCATCACCTTGGTACCGGTGTCCATAGCTGACGGTCGGCTGTCTTGTAATGACAACCGATGCGGCTGAGAAGCCGCTTGGCTGTCATTCCAAGGAGCGGAAGGGGACGCCCCCCCCCCGCCGCCTTCCGTGGCTCGCCTGGCTCTACTGTCCCACTGGGAGACCAGGGCATCCCACCTCCACCGCCGCCGTCTGACCGGGTCTCTATCTGCACCCCCGCCATCTGACCGGGTCTCTATTTCTTTGAATTC
>NC_138772.1:217747735-217910235 GCF_965119305.1 Pelophylax lessonae
TAAAGATGGACAAGAAGGCCTGGCTTGCAGTCTTTGCTCTACATCATCCCACCTATCTATTGGGTTGTGGTGGAGGGGGATTATAATGGGGGGTTGGTTTTCAGGGGTTGGGCTTGCCCCCTTAGTTCTAGTGAAGGGAATTCTTAAGGTGTCAGCATGCCAAGACATTTTGGACAATTTCATGCTCCCAACTTTGTGGGAACAGTTTGGTAATGGCCCCTTCCTGTTCCAACATGACTGCACACCATTGCACAAACAAGGTCCATAAAGGCATGGATGAGTGAGTTTGGGGTGGAGGAACTTGACTGGCCTGCACCACAACCTGATAGAACACCTTTGGGATGAATTAGAGCAGAGACAGTGAGCCAGGCCTTCTTGTCCAACATCAGTGCCTGACTTTACAAATGCACTTCTGGAAGAATGGTCAAGCATTCCCATAGACACACTCCTAAACCTTGTAGACAGCCTTCCTAGAAGAGTTGCAAGGGGTTGGCCAATTCAATATTGAACCCTATGGACTAAGACTTGGATGCCAATAAAGTTCATGTGCATGTAAAGGCAGGCGACCCATATATATATATATATTAGCAAAAAAAGGTGGGTTTACATAAACATGCCACACACACAACTTCTTGCCAACACAACATATGCAGCACTTCAATAAACAAATAATGACTTCAGCCTATGCCACAGCTACTTAGCCACTAATAGGAACAACATGACAAGGGCACATTCAGGTAAAAAGTCAGATTAAAAACAAGTGACAAGGGCAAAGAAGTTTGAAGTCTTCTATTTATACATGTGAATTCCTTTACTTAGCCGCATGTCACACTTAAGTAAATCAGGTGCTATGCCTATGGAACACCATTGGCATGCCATCAGCAGCTGGTGAATCAGCCACCAGCAATATACAGTGGCAGACATTGAACCTCTACAATGCATGTGAAGCTTGTTTCTACAAAACAGAGGTGCCAAGGAGAGGGAACAAAATTTTTTATGGGAGGCGGTATTCATGTTTTGCATAAGATAAGTTTAGGGCTCGTCCAAGATTGAGATACAAAAACATTGCTCCTTTTTCAGCACCAGGCAAGATGTAACTCATGGACCCATTCCCGCATATGCCTTTCAACATGAACGTTTAATTGTGCAGTGGTTAGCCACTGTCTCCAATGGTCCTAGTTCACTGGCCAAAAAATTGTCATGTCCAGTCTTCATTTATTGATGTTATAAATGAAATAAAACAAAATACTTGCACATAATATAGATTCATGATGCCCTTCAAAACCTCAGATTTCACTTGCTTAAAACAACAATGAAATATAGTACCCTGAGTCTAAACAACTGTTACTGTTACCATTTTTTTCAATAAGCTTTGGATTTCATAAGGCCTTTGGATAAGAATGGCAATATATCATGAAGTGCATCCAAAACACATCACAAAACTGCACTGCAATGCATGTTCATCCAACAGTTGCAGAAACCCCACTTAGGAATATGTCTCACGCATTACTGTAAAATAATTGGGGGGGGGGGGGGTAAGATCCAATGGGAATTTATGTTTTCCGTAAAGGGCTACCGAAAATGTCAATAGAATAATGATCAAAAATATATACTTATGCTTGATTAAAATTTACAGTCAAAGATTTAACAGTTTGTTGCAATAGAACGAATCAAACACTTTGCATCATGTATTGTAAGAAGCAGGTGTGTGTGTTTCAGTTGCCATCAGGGTGGATATCTAACATGCCTGATATTGAATATTATTTTAACAAGTGACCTTATAGCGCATCACACTAATCTTTATGCATTTTCTAAATACTTATCATCTCAGTGTCTCTCAAATCATTAAAGTAAAGGTTAAAGGGATACACCTTATTTGCATCTTAATTGCTTTCTCCAAAGCACATTCACAAGACACCCAGGGCCTGATTCCATAATCAGTTTTATATATGTATTATTGACAATATAATGTAAGCACATTCGTGGGTCACATCTCCTTTATGCCCAGTGGGGACTCTGGAACACATATTCCCCCATTAGAAGAGATGTGTTTTCCAACTGGGTAAATGACACTTATCACAGCATGGCATAACAGATCGAATATTCCTATAAGCCTCACTACTGCATTGCTTGAATTTTAAGCAACGCTAAATGTAGAATTTTAATTCCCTGCAATTTGTTATAGTGTAATAAAAAAAATACATGGAACTTGATTTATGATGTCTTTCAAAACCCCAGATTTCACTTGCTTTAGAAAAAACAATGAAATATACTGCCTCAGAGTCTGAACAACTGTTACTTTTTTTTTTCAGAAAACTTTGGAGAAATCATTTGGTTTAACCGCTTGCCGACCGCCGCACGACTATTTACTGCGGCGGTCAGCCCCTCACAGGAAAAGCGACTTAGGACTACGTCGCTAGCCTGTGAGGCTCTAGGGAGCAAGTGCGCGCCGCCGGAGGTGCGCTCCTGCTCCCGCGCAGTCACGGACCCCCCTACGCGTGTGCCCAGAGGACCCGATGTCCGCCGGGCACTCGCGAACGTCCGTTACACGGGAAGAAAGGCAGATGGCTAATGTAAACAAAGCTGCCTGTCAGTCTTCCCTGTTTAAGAATGGAGATCACACGGTTCTAATATGTAGGACCGTTGATCTCTGTTCTTACACTAGTAGCCACAGCCAATCACAATTAGAAACACGCCCCTAGGGACACACTTAACCCCTCCTTCTCCAATAAAGTTAACTTCTTCACTGCCAGTGTCATTTTTATAGTAACAGTGCATATGTATAGCACTGATTACTGCAGTAATGTCACTGGTACCCCAAAAGTGTCAAAAATGTCAGTCAAGGGTCCGATCTGTCCGCCGCAATGTCGCAGTCCCGCAAAAAAAATTACAGATCGCCGCCATTACTCGTTAAAAAAAAAAACAACAAAAATGACAAAAATCTTTCCCTTAGTTAGTAAACGCAATAACTTTTGCGCAAACCAATCAAAATACGCTTTTTGCGATTTTTTTTACCAAACATAGGTAGCATAAAACAAATTGGCCTAAAATGTTAAAACATTTTGATTTTTACATTTTTATGGGGGGAATTTCATATAAAAAAATTGAAAAATATTGTTATTTTTGCAAAATTGACGCTCTTTTTTTGTTTATATCGCATGATCAAAAAATCGCACAGGTGATCAAATACCACCAAAAGAAAGCTCTGTTTGTGGGAAAAAAAGGACGTCAAATTCGTTTAGGTACAGCGTCGCACGACCGCGCAATTGTCTGTTAAAGTCATGCAGTGCCGAATCGCAAAATAGGCCCTGGTCAGGGAGGGGGTAAAATCTTCCGGGGCTTAAGTGGTTAACAGACCAAAACATGTAGCAGTAGCATCTTATAATGTCTTTTTAATCAGGAGCTGGTACAAGTATAGAACACAACACAACATTAACATGACAAATACAATGGAATAAAGACATTCAACATTGATTTGAGGAGTGGAACAATTTAATTATCCGAATTAGCAGAGAAGGGCATCTGTATTCGATGAATCCTAGCCATGAGTCACAAATAACAAAATCACTTCCATCCTAATACTAATTTAAAATGTCATTTCAGAAGTGAGATTTCGGGAGGCAAAGCCATCCTATAAATCACACACAGAGAAGATAACATACTGTATTTGGAACATGTAGACAGACAGTGGAAATTATTATTTTTTTATTTTTTATTTTACAAGCTTATAAAGAGTATGATGTAGTATATAGTTTTACACCATCGTTCTCTGAGTTTACATTGCCAGAGGCAAGATTGTATTTAATAATTTATATTGGAAATGGCAAGCAAATAGCTTGAGCTACCCACCATTGCTTTTGTAAAGCTATTAGCCTATAAGAACGAGGCATGAAAGAAAAAGCCCTGTTCTATTTTTAGCCTTTACAGTCATCAGGCAATCACAACTCATCTACATCAAACTCTCATACCTCTAACCCTGAACCTGAAATTGTGTAACACTACAATAATGGTAATACATAGACAGATGACCTATTATAAATGAGGATTGCTGCTGTCAGATACAGCATTCTATTTTCATGTTCTCCTTTGATAAAGCCTTTAAAATAAAAATAGCATTTCTATATTTAGCTTATAAAGATGAAAAAAATGTACCTAAAAATAGACAAAAATCTGCATAAGCATAATGTACTAAGAAAAGCACATTGTTTTTTTAATCTTTTAGAGATAAAAGTGGAAATACCTACCGGCATGCACCTCCACCCCAAACCACCTCTACCTTTACTACTGGTAAGCTGTTTTTGACAGCTATAAAGTCTTGCAATTGCTTTATTTTTCACAATACAAGCCCACAAGCCATTGCCTTTCATTGTATTTATTAGACCAGAACATGGCTGTGTGTCTTCTTCCACAGTGGAAATCATTGGATTGTAAAAAGCGGACTGTGTTGTACACAAGAAGACTAGAGAACAAGAGAACAAGGGAACTGTCTAAGCAGTGGTAGGTTTGGGCACAGTTGAAATATCTGATAGACAGGGGCCTTGAGTAGGGTAACCCCCCATGATCTTAAATGGTTTCAGTTATAATTCCTGTTTTCCTGTTGACCTATTTTGCAAAAGCGCAGTATTAGTACCAAATTGTGAACTCTAGGACATTTATTCAATTGTACTCTACTACATTCATAAATCTTTATGTTGTTTTATATGTTGGCCATCACAGGCAGATTTTCAATCATTATATTCATTAATATTTTTATACTTTTCAGTCAGTAGTAACCCCCTGCTCTGCTGATCCTCTGGTTTGCTTATCCTCCTCTCTCTCTGACCCCGCTCACCTCCCACTTTATTGCTTCCATGCTGCTCACCATGTGTGACATCTGCCAGTTTCTCCTGCTCCAGTCCTCCAGCTCTGCTGATCCTCTGCCTCTCAGTCCTCTCTCTCCGGTCCCTGCCCACATTCTGCTATAGCATTCCCATGTTGCACACCATGTTTGGGATCTACTAGTTGCTCCTTTCCAGTCTAGACCCTGCTCACCTTCCTGCTGCTCCACACTGCACTCCAGATGTGACGTCTGCACCAGACACTTCTAGAATATATACACATGAACCGGCAGTGACTACTGATGATGTCTTTCTGGCTTGCTTGTTGGTTTCCCAGTGCATCCTGGGATATCTCATACTTGAAATACCTCCAAAACAAAGTGAAGCTAATGCTTACTAAAAGCCCCTAAAAAGCTTCAGGTGTTGTAAGTGAGCATTGTCATTAACTTCTATTGAGTCAGACGATTTGAAGCACAAAGAATGTGACGTGTGCTATAATTTTTTAAGCGAAGGTGGCCCCTTTTTTTATCCCTTTTCAATAAGGGCTGATGACCCCATCTCCCTTTACTTCTTGGAACTTTGGCTCATCCTCCTGGAACATGGGATAGTGCACATATTCTGAGGGAAAAGACACTGGTGATGTCGATGTCCCAGGTAGTATTTGTGAGGCTAGGGCTACAGCACCAGCTTCTCACTCAACCAAGGAAGAGTAAAAACAGTAATTGTAAGTTAAACAAAAAAAAAAATGTTTGTTTAACTAATGAATGTAAGATGATTTCATATCAATATGAAGAGCTGCATCTTTTTGCCCTACTTCTTCTGGGGATCACAGGAGTGCGCTTTGTTCTGCACTCCAGTGACCTGTATTCAGTCAACAGCAAACTGTATTCAGCCGGACCAGGTTTTGGAGGGATCCTGACTTAATGCTTCACTGAAAGCTACCTCAGCCTCTCCACAACCAGTGGTCCAGTGAGCACTGGCGGGGCAGAGAGCCAGTGACTGACAGTCACCGCTCTTTGCTCACTGAAGACCAAGATTAGGCTTTGTTTTTGGTCTACAGGTGGCGGGGAAAGATGCAGCATTGGATTGATGCTGCATCCACCTTGGTGAGTATGAATGTTTGTTTTTTCATACCCCACACTTCTCTTTTAATTCAAGAGCAGTTTGAACAGAACTAAAGTTCATAGATCCTGGATCATATTTTGCTCTGGGGCCTAGATGTGTCAAGCAACACTATTGACTGCAGGAAACATTCTGACAGCTCACTTGCTTTGTGGTTGTAAAGCACCTGCTCAGATTCCCTGAAACTGACATTTCTGCCTTGAACTGATACTTGGGAAGTTGGTGATCATGGCTGAAATCAATGGTTACTCATTCGGTTATCTCATATTGCATACTAGTAGCTGTGTGAACCCTTTAAACAGATCTCAAGTAACGACCAATTACTGGATTGGAATAGCAAAGTGTATAGTAATCTATAGATATTCAGATGTACAAGAGTGTTACTGGTCCACACTTCAAGCCAATGATTGCTGCTCCAGAATATTTCTGGGTTGTCAGGAAAATCTGGATCGCCCTTACAGGTCCCGCAATTAATATATAGAGATTGCGAAGCAACGCTTGGCAGCTGGAAGTGCAAGAACAGGCCGTTTTTATCTAAACATGTGTTGATCAGTTATCTCAACTTGACAGGCCATTTGTTACTAGAAGTCTTCTTTAAAGACCTGTGTTAGCAATAGAGCTAATTCTGTATTGCACTAGTGTGTGCTCTTTAATGACTGAAATGAGGTCTTGTAAGGATTCTACAGGTCTTAAGTAGCCATTTATTAACTTGGTAAATATATTTAAAAGAAGACCACAAAGAGCAATCATATAAAATCTCTTTAGAGTGTATTGAGTATTGAGTATAGAGTGTATTGAGAGTAACAAGTTATTATTACTTGGTAAAAATGTATTACTTTTTTAAAAACTATTGTTGGAAAAAGGAAGCACTCTCTAACTAGAGCATAATAGTTATAGACCACAGAATAAAAATGATTCTACCTCATTTGAGGTTTGACCTCAAGGTTTAATACCTTTTCTTATATCCGATGAAATTGCACTAGATTACCAAACCAGACTTTACTCTTTATCGGATATGAAAAAAGGTATTAAACCTTGAGGTCAAGCCTCCAATGGGGTAGAATAATTCTTATTCTGTGGTATATAACTATTATGCTCTAGTAAGGGAGTGCTTTCCTTTTCCCAGAACAACAGTTTTAAAAAAAATATTTTTACCAAGTTCCTTAAAAATGGTATATAAACTGGGAACACATATTAAAAGCTACTTAATAGCAACTATGCAAAAGGAGAACCATCTGATTGGATAATAATTGAATAGATTGTTTATCCAAACTCTTGTACTACATAGTTGATGGTAAATCTAAAAACCATTATACAGAGGTTGCACAAAATTGATGGCCAGTTGTAGACAGTTGGGACCACATGTAGCTGAGCGCCTCTGGGCAAGTGACACCATATAATAAAAAAACAAGATAATCTCTGACCATTTGCTGTAGGTCACTAAACTTTCCACGCTGCTCTGTGACGTTTTCTATAGGACAATCCTCAGTCTGGTTAGCATTTAACAAAAACGCTTGTTCCTGCTCAGTGCATACTGTCATGGAAATAGCCCCATTAAATTCAAAGAGAGATGTTTACACATTTGTTGCAGAATTTTGTTCCGGCATGTTTCCACTGCCCCATTAGTGCAGTCAAGTGAACCATACTAATTGCCAGTTTAGGCTGCAAAAATCTAAACATTTGTATTCATAGAAAATCATGCTCGCTATGTGCACCTGACTGGTAAAGATCAACACAGAGAAGAGAGACTTCATACCCCGTTTAGGTCTCTGTGATAATAACACCACTACATCAATGTACACAGAAGCTGACCCACGTTGCAGACATTAGTGGCATACAGAACATTCCATGCCAACCCTTTTACCTTATTTTACAAGTACAAGATATGCACACATTACCATTTCAAAGCTGACAGACTAAGAGACAGAATAACATATGATCTGGATTATATTTCCAAAGTAGGTAAGGTATGCTTTTTGGGAACATTAAATTCACATGTGCAAAACCAGGGCTTTGCAGTTCATTCATCAAAAATGTGTCGTCTTTTCTTCTCTTTAATGTGCAACAAAATCATCCTTTTACACTGCAGTTTCTTATTTTTTAAGTGTCTAGGTATGGATTGCAATAATACAACTACACACCAGGATGTGAATGAAAATAATAATAACAATAGGAAAAATAATAATAATATTAATAATAATCCTAATTAAAAACTTTTATTTTTTGACGCCTTTAATTGTATCTCTTTTTATGAAAATAACGATCTTGCTCTACAAAACAAACACTCAAATTAAACAATACAAGCGAATATTGTCACTCTACGACCTATACACCGATAGAGGTTTAATAACTGTGTGGTTCTAGTTTTGGCATCTTCCACTCTAGAATCGTATGCATATAAAGACCTGTAAGGTGCAAAAGAAAAGCCAAATACCTTTGATTCCTGGCTACTTGTGGAAGCTGGAGAGTGGGGCTGTTCAGGATTTCCAAGTTCTTCCTCCTTCTCTACACTGTCTCCCATGGTGTTGCTTGGAGGGATCATTCTCTTTGCTTTGCAGCAGTATCCTCTCTTGTATAGTTCAGCTAAATAGCAAAAGCTAGCATCTCATTGGGCATCCGCTAGCGCTTGCTTGTCCAGTTTGCGCAGACGGGTCATGGTGTTTATTTGTATTTAAATGCCTTGCTTAGTATTTTCCTTGCAGACTCTTTGCGGTCCGCTGTCTATTCTTTCCAGGCAAGAAGTGTTTTGAATAGAATTGCTTTTTGCAGGGCTGTGCGGCGTGCGGGTGAAGTATGTTCTCCCTTTATAGTAAAAAAGCCTGGAGGTATGGGACATGGAAGTGTGGCTGTCAGACCTGGTGATGGGGAGAGAAGTGAGCTGAAGCAGAAAGCCTGGGCTGCTTACACATGAGGCAAGGGAGGGAGGGAGGAGCTGCTTTATAATCTACAGTTTAGGATAGCTTGCATAGGCATGTGCTGTTGCTCTGCTGTCATCCATAGCTACACAAGGAAAGTGTGCTGAATGGGCTAGCAGGCGGTTTAAGAGCACATATTTCATTGGTTAGACACTGAAAGCTATTCATTAAATACTCATCACACACAAGGGAAAGGCACACAGAACAGCGCGCTGAAAATGAGCGTTCTTTAGTATAGCAATGTCATATATATAAAAAATAAATGTAGCACTTTGCTATATAAGGAAATCAATACATCCCATCAGCAATAGCGATATATTTGCCTATGATAAATCACTAAATATTAGTAACGTACAAACAAAATTAACCTTGTGAAGAAATATGAAAAAATAAATCCCAAAGTCCTTTTATCACAAGATAAAGTCTCTTCAATGCAAGATTGGTAACAGGTGTTTCAAAGATAAAGCCAGCCAAAAACGTTCTGGGTGGAACTCAGACAATCTAGCCAACTGTCCATACATTTGTGGACAGTTTGTAAAAAATAGGTGCTTTACTCCTGTCCGTAAAAGTCCATAGACAGGAAAAAGTGCCCGCAAACAATCCTTTTGTTGCCACCCTCTGAACTGTGCATGCACAGTTCCAGAGCCAGCCAAAAGGTGAACTGCCAAGCTCAGCCTTAGATCAGGCAGCGGGACGGGTCTGGGTGCACGCCTGTGCACTGATGCATTGGGTGTGGCTTCTATTCACACACACGCCCCTCTGCCCGATCGGTGGCTGAGCCCCGCAGCTCATGCTTTGGCTGGCTCACTTGAAAGTTCTGAGCCAACGATGCCAACAAGTGGATTTTTTTTTTTTTTAAGTTTATTCCTGCCACGCCAAGGTGAATGCATGTGTAAAAGGGCACTCTCACCTACCAATGTTAAGGGGCACTCTTACTTACCAATGTTAAGGGGCACTCTTTATGGCTGATGTAGGGTGGCACTCTGGCTAATTTTAAGGGCCACTCTCACTGGCTGATGTAAGGGGACACTCTCATTGGCTGATAATAAGGGCACTCTCATTTGCTATTGTTAAGGGGCACTCTCACTTGCTGATGTTAAAGGCACTCCCACTTACCGATGTTGAGGGGCAGTCTCTCTGGCTAATGTAAGGGGGTACTCTCTCTTTGGCTAATTTTAAGGGGCACGCTCACTGGCTGATGTAAAGGGCACACTCACTGGCTGCTCTTAAGGAGCACTCTTACTGGCTGATGTAAGGGGACACTCTCACTGGCTGATAATAAGGGCACTCTCACTTGCTGATGTTAAGGGGCACTCTTACTTACCGATGTTAAGGGGCACTCTCACTTGCTGATGTTAAGGGGCACTCTTACTTACCGATGTTAAGGGGCACTCTCACTTGCTGATGTTAAGGGGCACTCTTACTTACCGATGTTAAGGGGCACTCCCACTTACCGATGTTAAGGGGCACTCTCTCTGGCTGATGTAAGGGGGTACTCTCTCTTTGGCTAATTTTAAGAACCACTCTCTCTGGCTGATGTTAAAGGGCACACTCACTGGCTGCTGTTAAGGAGCATTCTCACTGGCTGATGTAAGGGGACACTCTCACTGGCTGATAATAAGGGCACTCTCACTTTCTAATGTTAACAGGCACTCTCACTTTCCGATGTTAAGGGCCACTCTCTCTGGCTGATGTTAAGGGGCACTCTCATTAGTTGATGTAAAGGGGCACTCTAACTGGCTGATATTAAGAGCACTCTCACTTGTTAATGTTAAGAGGCACTCTCACTTGCTGATGTCAAGGGGCACTCTCACTTGCTGATGTAGGGGGGCACTCTCACTTGCTGATGTAGGGGGGCACTCTCACTTGCTGATGTAGGGGGGCACTCTCACTTGCTGATGTAGGGGGGCACTCTCATTGGCTGATGTAAGGGGGCATGCTCACTGGCTGATATTAAGGGCACTCTCACTTGCTGATGTTAAGGGGGACTCTCACTGGCTGATATTAAGGGCACTCTTATTGCTCATGTTAAGGGGCACTCTCACTTGCTAATGTAAAGGAACACTCTCTCTGGCTGATGTTAAGGAGCACTCTCACTTGCTGATGTAAGGGGGCACTATCTCTGGCTGATGTAAGGTGACACTGACCAATGTAAGGGGCACTCACTTTGGCTGATGTTAAGGGGCACGCTCTCTGGCTGATGTTAAGGAGCACTCTCTCTCTCTCTCTCTAAAGTAAGGGGGTACTCCACTTGCTGATGTTAAGGAACACTGACTGATATAAGAGGCCACTCTCACTGGCTGATGTTAAGGAGAACTGACTGATGTAAAGAGACTCTCTGGCTGATGTAAGGGGCACTCTCACTGGCTGATGTAAGGCAGCACTGACCAATGTAAGGGGGCACTATGGCTGATGTAAAGGGCACTCTCAATGTTTAATGTAAGGGGCACTCTCACTGGCTGGTGTAAGGCAGCACTCACTGATGTAAGGGGGCACTCTCTCTGGCTTATATAGGGGTGCTCTCTGACTGTTGTAATGGGGTATGTTGGCTGATGTAAGGGGGCACTGACTAATGTAAAATAGCACTGATGTAAGGGGGCATTTTGGCTTATGTAAAAGGGCACTGACTGATGTAAGGGGGCACTCTGGGGGCACTGACTGATGTAATGGAGAACTCTGGTGGCACTGACTGATGTAATGGAGCACTCTGGGGGCACTGATTGATGCAATGGAGCACTCTGGGGGCACTGACTGATGTAATGGAGAACTCTGGGGGCAATGACTGATGAAATGGAGAACTCTGAGGGCACTGACTGATGTAAGGGAGCACTCTGGGGGGCACTGACTGATGTAATGGAGCACTCTCGCGACACTGACTGATGTAAGGGGGCACTCTGGTGGCACTGACTGATGTAATAGAGCACTCTGGGGGCACTGACTGATGAAATGGAGAACTCTGGGGGCACTGACTGATGTAAGGGAGCACTCTGGGGGGCACTGACTGATATAATGGAGCACTCTGGGGGCACTGACTGATGTAAGGGGGCAGTCTAAGGGCTCTAATGTAACAGGGGGCTCTGGTGTAAGGGGGGGCTTTTCAGACTCTGAAGTATAGGGGTACGCTGGGGACTTTGATGCAAGTGAGAAATCTAGTGTGTATGTGGTGCTCATCCTGGCTGCAGCATTTCATATGTTGTTTCGTTTCTTACTCCTGACCAGTGGCGACTGGTGCATTGGGGCCGCCCCCCCATCCATGTGTCCGGCCCCCTAATGTACATGCAGGGCACCAAATGCATGGATTCCAATGGTTTTTTTTTAAGCACGTGATTAGAACCAGAGGTTTTAACCTCCCTGGCGGTATGATTCTTTTGGATTTTAGGTGCTGAAAGCGGTACCATTATTTTAGGTGCTGAAAGCATGTAATTCTTGTGAATGAGCAGCCCAAACCAACTGTATACATTTATTATACATATTATATATATATATATATATATATATATATGTGTATGTACGCATATATTATGTATACATATATTATATATATATATATATATATATATATATATATATATATATATATATATATATATATATACGTATATATATATATATATATATATATATATATATATATATATATATATATATATATAATGTATACAGTTGGTTTGGGCTGCTCATTCACAAGAATTACGTGTATATATATATATATATACGTGTATATATATATATATATATATATATATATATATATATATATATATATATATATACATACATATATATATATATATATATATATATATATATATATATACATATATATGTATATATATATATATATATATATATATAATATGTGTGTGTATATATATATATATATATATATATATATATATGTGTATATATATACGTATATATATATATATATATATATATATATGTATATATATATACATATATTTACATAAAAAGTACAGTAAAACTGCAGGAAAGGGCACTGGGGGGTAATGTAATGTGATTTTATTTTATTTTGAACGATATCAGTGTGTTTGGTGCATTTTACATTCGAATTTGCCGCCGGTTCCACCCCCCGGCGGACGTCACGTCGCCGGAGACGGAAGCCGGGGCTCGCAGACGATCGGGAGGAAGCTCCGCCGCCGCACACCGCCCGCAGTCTTCGCTGGATCCCGGAGAAAAGGTAAGTAAAACCTCCTCCAGCATCCAGCGATCTTCTTAGCGCTACCCCGAGTGTGACTCGGGGTTACCGCTTTTGGCACTAAAATCTTACCCCGAGTCACACTCGGGAATACCGCTAGGAAGGTTAATAGGCTTCAAAAAAGGGTGGGCTCACCCAGTTGTGTGGCTATTATCACACTAATTTTCCTCTCAGCCAATTAAGGAGCGGGTCCTGAGACCCGTTTCCCGATTGGCCAAAAGGAGAGGCCATGCTATTGACATGCTATTGGCCAAGGAAGATAAGGAGGGAGGAGGTGCAGGGGAAGCCGCGGCCACTGGGAGAAGCCGCTGCCGCCACTGTCTGCCCTCCACATCAGTCCAGGTGAGTGGGGGGGTGGTATGGTATGCGAGCTGGTGTGGTCCGGGGATAGGTATGGTGTGCCTTTAGGAACATGTTACACACACACATTTAGGGTGTAACATGTTGCTAAGCACCCCGACCCTCACCCCCTGAGCCCCCCCCCTGACAGCTAGGGGTTGGGGGAGCTCAGGAGGTGAGGGTTGGGGTGGGGGTTCCTCTCCCCCCACAGCCTCTGTCGTAGAATTGGTGCAGCTGTGCAAGGATTCGCCTGCACAGCCATGTCATTTATTCAGAGAGATCTGTGAATGCATGACTTAAATGTCCCCTCTGCCACCATGGCAGGTGACTTGTAGTTAGAGTGTGTTATTATCTTTTCCTTAAATTTAGCCATTAAATAATAATTGTTTTAGCTTATAATAGGATTTTAGGATGTCAGTCAAAAATGTCATCAGGGGTTGGCAACACTGGCTCATGCACACCTGTGGCAGCATCACCCTCTGAAAAGCGAACTGCCACAGACAACATTTCATAGGGAGGAAGAGGAGCAGCTGCTAGGTATTTAGGAGGCAATAAATATTGTACAAAGATACTTCCGCTCCCTCACTAACCGACTTCCGCAAGCACCGATAAGCAAATTCGTATTCGGGAGGAATCTAGTGGTATAAAATGGGTGCTGCGCTATCGGATGCCAACTGATAGAGTAGTAATCAGGAAAATATAATGGTAGATCTCAGATGTGCATGTGACAAATGTAATGTGTGACGTACAGTAGAACTAAGAATCCCAGCATTCACACATATACAATTATTTCTGTAAAGTTCAATTGTTTTGCCATTTATTGATATTGAGCGTAATAATAGTGGATAAGAACACTGTTTCATCATCAAAAACATTTGCCCGTAGTTCCCTATGCGCAAGGGAGACTCGGTGCAAAAGTTCTGAGAATTGGCTACTTGCCAAGGGGGGGTTCAAGTGTAAATATCTTTGTTCCTATGACAGTTATAGAATTAATTTTTGGACATTAAGGGTTACAGCAATTAACGTGACCATTGAACCCTATTGGCACTGAGCCAAAAGTTTTAAAGTAGATTAACTTTTTATCTGATTATAGCATTTAAGTGGTATTTTAAGGGCACCCTCCATAACCGAAAGGGGAACCTCTGGTAAGGTTTTTGTAAAAATTGGCAGGAAGTCAAAAGTTTCAAATTAAGTTAACCCTTTATCTAACCATAGCATTCAAGTGATATTTTAAGGGCACCCTCCATTGAAGAAGGGGAACCTCTGGTCAGAGTTTTGAAATTTGGCACTTTGCCAAAAGAGGGAAATCAGTATCAATCTGGAGAAACTAAAAAATTGTTTACAAATTGATTGCCTGGATAGCTTTTGTTTGCTATACACCAAAGAGGTTGGGGATTAGTGAAAGTCAAGGAAGGCGGCTATTTGAAGGATCAGTTGGGCCACAAGCCCCTGCTCCCCAGCACTCCTGAACTGCGTGTTGTGAGATTGAACGTACATTACCCGGTGAAACGAGGGTTTGGGTTACCCCTTGAGCAGATTGAGCAGAGAGCAGAAAGAGAGGGTTATCAACCCATTAGTTGCCAGTACTGCCCCTTCCAGCCGTTAGCCGGGACGGCGGCAGAAGAACAGAAAAGAGTGAGGGACCTTGGATTTGAGCTGGGTGGCCCAGAGGGGGGAGAGGAACAAGTCAGAGAAGAAAAGTGAAAAGTTATACTCCCATTACAGCCCTTTCCTGCAAGTCATTGTTTTTCTCATAGGGACAGCATCTGATTTCCTCATGTGCAAAGCCTGTGGCAAGGGGAGCAATGGAATATCCATCTCTTGTCTAACGTACAGCACAAAAAGAGTTCCAAGGCACATATGGACAGATGAGTTGGGGGGTACCCATTGTGACAACTTTCTGTTCTGTTCTGACCAGAAGGGGCACCGGCCCAGAAAAAAAAAAAAAAACAGCCAATGCCTCCTACCACAGGATAGTGCGGATACAACAAACTTGTTCAACTGCCAGTAAAGACTTGAACAGCCTATGTCAAATTAAAGCAGGATCTACACTCGACCACCACCCTTGCCCAGTACCAAAGAAAGGATCACCAGCTATAATTGTGGGAAACAAGGACACTTTAGAAGAGAACGAGGGGTCCCAAGGCGTCCCAGACAAGACAAGGATCCCCGTGACGGACAACAACAACCACCACGCCCCAACTCCCACTAGGAAATGGGCAAATCCGTGTCACCCCTTATGACAGTGTGCTCAAATGGTACTAATATTAAAATTGTTTCTAAGCAACAATGAACAAATATTAACCGAAGTCCCAATAACCCCGGAGCCAACATGCCGAGATCTGGCAGAAATTTGGAGTGGCAATGAACGACACCTGCCCTTTGATCACCTGATGTGTGATCCCTTGCACAAGCGGGGCCCACACAGAGAAAAGGTGAAGTTCTTTCTGGGTCATGAGGAATTCGCAGCAGAGGGCAATGATCAGACAGCCCCTCAAGCCCCAAACCAGAGAAATGGTCTAGTACTTTGCTTTCCACTGTAGATGTTTCCTGTGTCCCCTTACTGAGCCACTCCAACTGGGAACATGCCCTAACTTGCTTGCCAGATTTGTGGTGTCTTCTACATGCCCCTTGAATCTGCTAGGAGCTGATGTGCTGTCCAGACTACAGGCCTCGATCGTTTTCACGCCTGAACGAGGAGTGCAGCTACATACTCCTCTATCCTTAGAAGACTCATCTGCTTTGTGTTCTCTGCCTCTCGTGATGACACTTCATGAAGGGACAACTCCAGGTTCAATACCACAGGAAGTACTTGACAGGATCCCTGCGTGCTTATGGTCCACGGGACCCGAAGACATCAGTCACTTAAAAGTACCACCAGTCATGGTGCAACTGAACCCTGAGGCACTCCTGCCCAGTAAACCACAATAAGCAGCTCAATTCGGAGCTATCTCGGCATAGGTCGCGACCCTTTGTCTAATGAAGCTCTGATACCCTGTACTTCCGAATGTAATGCCTCGAGGAGCCCAAAATTCCCCATCCCGATTTGCCAAGGCAATTACATCCATTTTAGACACATGGATCCAACTCTACCCAGAGGTTGTGCTCCTTCAGTACGTGGATGATCTCTTGCTTTGTGCGGACTCCCAAGAAGAGGCAATTCGCTCTGAGAGCCTTCTTTGCTACTTGGCCGAACAAGATTGCAAAGCCACAAAACACAAGAAACAGTGGTGCAAAGGCACAGTGGTCTTTCTCGGTCACTGCATCTCAGAAGGCACACGTCATCTTACCCAAGAACAAGTCGCCGCAATCAAGGCCATCCCAGTGCCAATGGGTCAGAGATCCCTCCATCCCATCCCTCCATCCTTGCTGGGACTGATCTCCTACTGCTGTTCCTGAATTCCCGATATATCCATACTGATGCGACCCCTGTATGATGCCCTGAAGACCGATCCTTCCCTACTATCAACAAAAACCCCTACCAACTTTGAAATTCTGAAAGAAATTCTATCCATGGTCCCCGCCCTCCACCTATGGAACTATGAGAAGCCTTTCAAGCTATTTGTCCCAGAGAGAGAGGGACATGCCACAAGAGTACTGGTTCAGGCCCATGGCAACAGGCTCAGACCGATTGGGTACTATTCTTGCCGCTTGGACCCCGTGGCTAGGGATGGCCCTTCCTGTTTAAGCTGTTTTCGCTGTCCATACGCTGCTGGACAAAACTTCAGACCTCGTTTTAAGCACACCCCCCGCTTCTTCTGGCTTCACAAGACATTGCTGTTTCCCAAAGTGTGCTCTACTCATCCCGGACAATGTGTCCCTCCAAAGGTGTCACTCTCAACCCGGCCACACTTCTGCCGGTTTTTTCAAGGGGGGACAAGAAGGAGAAGAAGGAGAAGGACGAGAAGGACAAGAAGGAAAAGAAGGAGAAGTAGGAGAAGAAGGAGAAGGACAAGAAGGAGAAGGTGAAGAAGACCCCTATAATACTCCAGATATGCAGACGAAGGAGGCAAGTGCCACACTGGTGGCTAGAGGGTTCCTGACAGCGGCCGGAACACCGGTGAAACATGGCCCAGCCATCAATGATTTAATGGATGCACTATTCCTGCCTGAACAAGTGGCTGTCTTGAAGGTTAAAGCACATGGCAGACTGAATTCTCAAGAAGCCAGAGGGTACCACTTGGCGGATATAGCGGCTAAGCAAGCAGCAACAACCCAACGAAAAATGGCCCAAGTGGCTGAAGAAGAGAGTGAATTCCCAGTGCAGATGCCATCCGACAGGCTATACCTAGCCTCTATGCAAAGGGCAGCTCACACAGATGAAAGGAAAAACCCGTTTACCAAAAAATATGTATTCAGCAGTCGTCCAACGGGAGCATGGATCTGCACATCTCTCTAAGAACTTAATAAATTCACTGATCAGCAAATATTACTGGGCCCCAGGAAGATAGCGCTTGAACCGGGACACTACACCCAAAATAAGACCTTGTCATGTCCTGAAAGGAAGACATAGACACATAGATACTCCAATCATCCAATGACCACCATATACGTATTATATATGACTATTTCCTGGAAATGACTTTCCTCAGTCTTTATAAAGATAAAAGAGGAACTAATAAAATAGGAACAAACTAATGGCTGAACTGAGTGTCAGAGTTTGGTTTATTCAATGTGCGCACATTAATTCTCAAATTGGGAAGGCAGTAGATATAATCTCGGACTGTTCTGGTCCAAATCCAAAACACAAACTCTATAGTGTATAGTACACTCTGTGAAGTAAATATAGATGAATAGTGGAAAGGTAGCAGAATAACATAAATGTAGGCAAGTGTGTCACACTAAGTGAATACTGTGATCAGGGGATGAAGTCACGTGGGGGTGACGCTACACGTCGGGACTGAGCAAATGGCAAACCGGAAGTGTCACTGGAGGTCGAGCTCGCTGCTTGTGGATGATTTGTTTGTTTTACTATTCAGCAAGTGACTGTTTTTAGCTGTTTTTAGTTAATACATTTTGGAAACAATATCACACTATTTGGAGCCTTCTTCCCTACACATATCACTTACACTAAGTATATATCAGGAGAGCCCACCAGACCAACATAAACGGGGGATTACCCACTATAGAGAGTTACCAGTTGAACCTGCTATAGGAGGCCCCTTGGAGGCACCTGGAAACATAGGATTACTCAGCGAAAGATACCCATCTATGCTGTAAGTTGAGAGACTAGCACACACAGAGGATAACTAAGGCACCAGTCACTTCCCCCACATTTTTGTATGGTGAAGGGATCACACACGCATTCATATTTTTATGTTTTTTTATTGATTTTTAAATTTTTACTTATGGACATTTTGTTTTGATGTATTTTGTCATAGTCATTTATTATCCGCTCCCGTAGACGTCCTATGACGAAACATACGTAGGGCGGAACCCAACGTCACTTCCGGTCCGCAGTTCGCCTGTGTTTGGAACTCGGAAGCTTCCCCGGCGCTGACTGCAACTGTCTGACATGATCTGCTGCATCTATCTTCTAAGCGTGAGTTGCTACTAGCCTTTTGAAATCCTCCCTTTGTATACTACACTAAGAGGTCCGTTTTTCTTCCCTTTGCACCCAGATGGGATCCTTTGGTCCGTAAGGACAGATTGGGAGCAGGTTTGAGAAATCTACCTATACCCTGCTTTGGCTTATACATACACCATTTGTGGCCTTAGGGTAAGTGCGACCTCTAGTGGTCAAATTGGAGGAACATAATACAGAAGGTACGCATTAGCATCCTCACGGCTTTTTATTAATTATTTTATCCAGCACTATCTTCATTGATTATTTATTGGGAACTATTTATCCTCACTATTTATCATTCCAAAATATTATACTTATTAACACCATACCTCACACACACCATTTATTTATTTATCTTTCGGCTGAAATCATTTATATTTAGCCAGTGATTGGAAATTTTCCACGTGTTACACTTGCACTATTTTGTACGCACTAAGCACTTTCTCCTCTTTTTTTCACTCGCATCTTTGCACATGCGTTAGGTAGCGCCGTTTCCATCCTTTTCACCCTCACATCATATTTCTGCCCCTAAGTTTCTTAGGGGTGGGTTGGTGGCTGCAACCTTTTACCTCACAGACCTGGTAGTTCTTATCCATAGAGCTGGTTCTCCACCCCCCCTGTGTTATTTATTATTTACTTCCAGTCATCAGTTTGACATATGATGCAAGGTTTCCAGGCCTGTGGCCTGATGTGGGTCTGCCATTAGAACCGATACTCCCTCCAGCCCATGTAAGCTGTGGCCCTGGGTGTGAAAACAGAAGTAGCGGCAACTCCGGCATCTTTGTTTTTTGGTTTTTATTTAATTTAAAGGGGATAGGAGAAGGGAATGAGTGGGATACTCCTTGAGGCTTGAACTAATTACATGTGGGACTTTATTACTGAAAAATGCCCGTTGGCGCTTCCTTGACGCCAGCCAACATCAGCCAACGCCAGCCAACGCTCACTGACTCTGAGAACACTCTGTATAACCGAAGAAGTGTTGAATCCCCGACTTATAGTCCTGTAGATCCAAGACTGAGAGCTGTAGAACTCCTGACACTGCGGTGCTGTGGAAGTCACTAAATACTGTCCCCCACTAAATGCTGTAGTATATTGTAGAACTCTGTGTAACTGTCGCATTACTGACACTCTCTGTACAATTCAGGGCCCAGACTGCCGGTGCCCCCTTTACAACTTCAGGGTCCTCAACCTAGGTACCCCCTTTACAGCTAGCTGACACTGGATCCCAGAACCTCATCCAGAGTGGTCCCCTCTAACTTCAGGCGAACCCCCAGGGGCAATCCTCAGTACTCACGACCTGTGTAGGCTTTCCTGGGACTGGACCCCTCTCACTCCCCGCAGGCTCTCGGCACACCAGATGCCCTCAGCTCAACTCAGCACTCTCTGGATGAAGAAAACCTGTCACGCACTTCCCCCAAACTAATATCCTCTCCCGGAATCCTTTGCAGCCTAATCTGCCTTCTGGGGTAGTTACAAACTGGGATGTGTCCCCTGATTGGGCTTCCCACACTGCCACACACCTCTCACAGGAGCCAGTGGGCACCTCAGCAGGCACATCTGGAAGTCCTGACACCCTACCTAACAAATCACAGCCCTGCCCACTATATATTTTACCTAGCACCTACCTGTAGGGTGCTACAGATGTAATCGGATATTAACCACTTTGTGACCGGAAGGATTTGCCCCCTTCATGGCCAGGCCATATTTTGCGATTCGGCACTGCTTTATTTTAATGGACAATTGCTCGGCCGTACGACACTGTACCTAAATAAAATTGATGTCCTTTTTTTCCCAAAAATAGAGCTTTATTTTGGTGGCATTTGATCACCTGTGCGATTTTTATTTTTTGCGCTATAAACAAAAAAGTGCGACAATTCTAAAAAAAACAAAACAATATTTTTTACATTCTGCTATATAATATTCCCCAAAAAAATTGAAAAATCTAAATTTTTTTAACATTTAAGGCCAATTTGTTTTCTGTTACATATTTTTGGTAAAAAAAAAATCGCAATAAGCGTATTTTGACTGGTTTGCGCAAAAGTTATTTTGTCTACTAACTACGGGAAAGATTTATGTCATTTGTATTGTTTGTTTCCTTTTTTAGTAGTAATGACGGCGATCTGCGATTTTTTGCGGGACTGCAATATTGCGGCGGACAGATCGGACCCCTGACTGACATTTTTGACACTTTTGGGGGGACCATTGACATTACTACAGTAATCAGTGCTAAAAATATGCACTGTTACTGTAATAATGACACTGGCAGGGAAGGGGCTAACATTGTGGGTGATCAAGGGGTTAAATGTGAGCCTAGGGGAGTGATTCTAACTGTGGGGGGGGGGTTGGCTTGTGAAATGATCATAGAGACCTGTGATCCTATATAGAAGGATCACAGGGGCTCTGTGATCATTCCAGGGAGAATAATGGTCAGCTGTGTTTACAACAGCTGCCCGTTCTTCTCTCTCAGCGGGGAGCTATCGCGGGTGTCAGGCGGCAATCGGAGCCGCCTGCTCCGTGCATCGGCTTCCCCCGCTGATGAGCGACCGCTGTATACCTACGGCGGTTTGTGCAGGAGCGGCTGCCTGCCGCAGTATAACTGCAGCGGCCGGTCGTAAAGTGGTTAAGATTATGTTTTGATTTTCACTTCCATCATTCACTTGGTTATTTCCTTGGTCACAGTATTCACTTAGTGTTACACACTTGCCTACATTTATGTTGTTCTGCTACCTTTCCACTATTCATCCATATTTACTTCACAGAGTGTATACACTATAGAGTTTGTCCCATGCACATCTGAGATCTACTATTATCTTTCCCTGATTATTACTCTATCTATCAGTTGGCATCTGATATTACAGCACCCATTTTATACCAATAGATTTAGGCGGCAATACTACCACCGCCTAAATGCCTGTGTTTTTTTTTTCCTTTAATAGTCGAATGGGCATTTTATACGTAAATACCAGGTCTTAGCCTTGTTGAGTGTTATACATTTGAGAATATTTCCTGAACGATTTCTTTTTAATCGATTAATTTCTTTTTAACAGCATATACCAATCGATATGAATACAGACAACATATATTTATTCACAAGACATGTATTCACAATAAATAGTTAGATATGGGTGACATAAAAACACAATCTCACATAAAATACAAACTTTAATTTCAACACTATTTAATCGGTTTCTGCTCAGCAATATAAATGACTGAAAGGATTAATTTCTCCCAGAAGTAGTAAAACCATATAATCAAGAATTAGGTATTAGACAAAAATGTCTGAGATTTGCATAGCCAACAGTTACTCTGCAGTTGGAGTGAGAGTTAAACTACGTAAAATGTGGAATTGGTTTGCTAATATAGCACCAAATAAAGTATGGTAAAATTTAGAAAAATACAAATAAAATTAGAGAAAAGTCTACAATGGTTGTTACAACAAGGGAATGTAATCTAAATGTCCTGTGCACACAATATTTCCCATACTCGTAATCAAAAATCAATAAAATCAATAAAACATATTTACCCTTACAAAATGGCTGCTGGCTCAAAATGGTCATTACCAGAGGTTCCTAAGATGGCTGCCTTTCCCAAAATGGTGGCTGGTTAAGGAGGAGCATCTTGCGTCCTTAAAGTTTTGAGTATGAGGCGTGAAGATGAGGGTGTGAAGTAAGATGGAGTACGATGCGTGTGGATCAGAGTGTGTGTATGTGTGAATAATGGCACTTTTCCACTGCATGGAACCGAACGGTTCGACTCACTTTTGTGCTTTTCCACTGCTGGTACTGCATGGTATGGTGTAGGAATGGTTTGGTACGGTACGGTACGGCGGCGCTTTTCCACTGCATGGAACCGAACGGTACGGCTCTCAAAAACAGTACCACCTCGATTGTGGTTCCAAGAGGTACCATACCGGGTAACAAGTCCCACAATCCTTTGCATGCAGTCACTACTAGCCACTGATTGGTCAGAGAATCCCACCCACCCTGTTCTTATCCCACCCATTTAACTTTAGTACTACTTTAGTGGAAAAGCAAACCATACCGTACCGTACCGAACCGTTCCAACACCGTACCATGCGGTACCAGCAGTGGAAAAGCAAACGGGGCCAAGCAGGGCCAAGCAGGGCCGAGTAGAGCCGAGCCAATACTTGCAGTGGAAAAGTGCCATAAGTGCAGTGAGTGTGTGTGTTTGAGTGAGCGTCCCTATGCCTTGTCTGGGTTCTCCTTTATACTGTTTAGGACAAAAAGGTCATACAAATTATAATAAGCCTAGCCCAGAAGGTGGAACTTCTTCTCATTAGTTGGGATAGATAACAATTAACTTGTTGTGTAATCAGGCAATTACCTCTTTTAACCACCAAGTATGTCTTGGAGCAAAAATATGTGGTAGAAATTATAATACTAATTTGTAGAAAAAAAATGTCCATATTCGCATGGTGCAGGCATGGCCATCTGATATTTCTGTTATATATCTCTGAAAGGTCCAGATCTGGTAACGCCGTTTAATGAGTATGCATTAATTAAACCGTATATATATATATATATATATATATATATATATATATATATAAATATATATATATATATATATGTTTTGATTAAAAATAATTGATTTACCTATATAGAATATAGATTGCTACACCATAACTTGTAGATATAAACTCTTTGACACATGGGATATATTCAATCAGAACATTATCTACTAAAAGATTATTACGCTAGCATGCAATGCAATCATGACTTGAGATAGGATATGAAATATGGAATATAGTCTGATCACCATACACTACTATATAACAGATATAATATCATTTTCAAAGGAATATTGCCCATATAACCATCATTTCCACATCCCCTCTTGGTATATGATGGACCATGGAGGTTTTAGATACTTATGATCATATTCTCAATTAATTTAAAATAATGTCTGTGTAGTATGAGTTTGATGACAAGAAAATAAGAACAACAAAACATTCTTCCGAGGGCTTTTCTTTGTTTACTTTCGCAGAGTTGAGACAATGGTCTGGAAATTGGGTAACCCATTTTATTGCTGTCTCTATGAAGTCTGTTAGGAGATATCCTTGTATGTAAATCTTCCCTCACGGATGTCTCACCTGGGATAAGCAGTTTCATGGGCTGTGTTTTCCAGAGTATTATATTCACGGTTCTTCAAATATACTGTCTTTCGGTGACCATAGAATATAGCTCTTTATTTCAAGGGTTAGTAAACAACGGCTTACCACTCTTCAAAAAAACAAAGGGAAAAGAAACATGACGTCTATCTGAGGAATCTCTGTGAAGGCCTCCAGTTTTGGGGCTTATTCAGTTCTTAAATCTTCACATGTAATTATGAAAAATATGTCTATTTCTTACAATAGTTCCGACTTGAATAGAGTGCTGGTGACTTTGCATCTTTGCAACATTGAATGGGTCAGGTTTGGCAGTGGTACTGCACCTTGAACATGACAGAGGGTATCATTTTTGCTGTGGCCACAGCATATGATATTCCTGAGAGACTGCATGTTCAATTTTTAGGTGGGTGGCCAGAGGGGAGGTAAAACTACAGCTGAACTGCCTCTTTCTACTGCCCCTCAGTGGCCTGCCTGAACAAGACCAAAGGGTGTTGCAAAACCAGGTGAGGAAGCAAGCGCTCTGGTACAGGCTGGATGGGATAACTATATGCAAGAAAGGACCAATACATGGCACTGTTTGGGTGATAAGGACGGGAACAAAACACTGGACTCTAAATGAAAATCAAAGAAGTCCCTGGATAGAGTCCGAAGGTAAAGTCCCAAAACAATGTAATTCAATAGTGCAATAGATGGTAATTGCTGCTGTAAGGGCTAGCTCCAGGAGACGCAGTGAAGTCAACGCTGTGCATACATGTAGAAAAAAGAGAGACAGAGCGCCTCTAAGTGCAGCAATTTATTGATAACTTGAAATCACTATATATTAGCAACTCACTAGATGGAAATGAAGTATCGGCTTGTACACTCCGGTGGCATGTCAGAAGGTGGATGTAGCCCCAGCCCCACCTGACATTCCATTCTGCGGGACCCCTGGGGCTACATCCACCTTCTGACATGCCACCAGAGTGTACAAGCCGATACTTCATTTCCATCCAGTGAGTTGCTAATATACTGTATAGTGATTTCAAGTTATCAATAAATTGCTGCACTTAGTCTCTCTTTTTTTCTAAAGGGTGTTGCAGATACCCTTTACATTTCCATTGAAATTGTCAGTGCTTGTGCCTAATTGATGTACCGGTCAAGCCAGCTGCTCTGTCTCCACCTGGGATCGCCGCTCTCATACTGAAAAAAGGTGAAGGAGACTGAGCGGAAGGAGCAGGTTACATTTTTTGTTTTGATATGCTGTAAAGTTTTTATCCAAATGCATTTTATTAAGGGGGGTCTTGGTTATTAATACATTTTGTTTGACTATATTACGCTATGTAGCCCCCTCTTTTCTTCCGATCTTATTTTGAGTTCTAATGCTTTGGGCCTATCTATATCCAATGGTGGAATATAAATATAGGATGAGATCCCCACAGCAGTTTTGTGATCCTCTGAATATTCCCCATGAGGAGTGATTGATACGAGGCCTAATTAACCAGTGTTCTGGTGAGTGCATTATATATATTGGAAGTGGTGCACACGTGGTGTGGTAAAGGCACTTTCATCGATTGAATCATTTGGAGGAAATCAATATGGGATGGATTGATGAACTCAATTTAGGACTCACTGTTTGAAAAGAAATGTGGTGTTATCCAGACAACATTAAGGAGCGCTGCTAAACATTTTAATTGGTTTTATATTGATTTGAAATGTTCTTTTGTTGTATGTTATGTGATTTTATAGCAGCAGCACCAATTGCATAACATTGAGTTTTAGGAATCCTTTGCTACATAAGCGCTGGGGTTGGAGGACTTTTGTTAGCTTGAATTTTTCATTTAGGTACATTCATCTGTTAAAGACCAACACTGAGATCAGAGAGTTCATACTGAATACTTCTTCCTCACTGCACTCCCACTCCAGTCACTAAGCCTATCACACGGACAGAATTACTGTAGCTGTCTGCCATGTATTTTGGGGGTGACCTTTGGGGGGGGGGTCTGTGTGCTGTTTTTTGTTTTTCTTCTAAAAATAACTCAGCAATGAAATGTAATTTGCCAGCAATTTAAAATGCATCATTATTTATTTTCCTTTGTGTAGTGCGAAAAAACAAAAAAGGTCCCCCAGCACCAGGGCTGTCTTTACCACAGGGCAAAAGGGGCAGCTGCCCCGGCCCAGTCATTGTTGTGGGGCCCAAAGCAGCTGCCTCTTGAGCCTGCACTTCCTGCAAACAGTTGATAAGTGCATTTTGGAGGGCCCAAGAAAATGTTTGCCCAGGGTCCAATCAATATTAAAGACGGCCCTGCCCAGTACATCCATATCAGACCTAAAACCCAAGCATGTAGCCTGCTCAAACTATACCAGGCCACATGCCAACAACATGTTGGAGGGGTCTTGTCAAGGGGAAAAGCACCTTGTCCCCGTGTTAAAGAGGACAAGGGCATCTTCCTCACAACACTGGCCTCAGGGTATGGGAGGGTCTGCAGGCAAGGAGCTTATCAGAATCTAAAAGGGGGCCCCTAGATACTGGCTTCTCCCTATGTGAATGAGTAAGGGCCGGCTACCGGCCAACTTGTTGAAAATAAAAACCCATCGGACCCAGTGCATTTGATTGATCCCAGTGGTACTCCTTTTAAATAAAAGCTCCCCAAGCTGTCATTAGCTATATATGGGAAGGAGATAGACTTGACATCCTTGACCAAATACGGCCATGGCCATATTTGGTCAATATCGTTGCCTAAATATGAGCAGGGATATCATGGCTTTACCACCCTTTGCTTTTATGTGGCCTGGGATTCCTGGTACTGGTGATGTCAGCGGTTGCTAGGCACACAGCGGGTGCCAGCCATTGACAGCAGGAAGCTGTCATTAACAGAAACTGATGCTTGACTCTGCCATACAGGGGGCAGAACACCAAAAATTTGGCTATTCATCAGAATGCGTAAACAACCGAAATTTGGTCCGAACCTAGGTTTGGACTGAACCGTTAGCTCATCCCTCCTAATTACCACCATTTTCCTAATCTGCAAAGTGGTGACAGTTCTTTAAAAATCTGTTGCAGTTATTGTACAGGTTCTTAAAGGGGCTCTAATAAGAACTACCTGAATTTTCCACACGTGTTAGTAAGGTTAACAAAACCTGCCAATATTCTTGCCTGCATTAGGCGCAGGCAATTTTAAAGGGACATACTGTACTGTGATAAAACTGCGGTAAATGCTTTATTGAATTCCCCAGTCTGTGTCCAAATCAAAATAATCCTTATTACAGCCCTCAAAAATTCCACTCGCCTGCTCGCATTTTGCAAGTGGAATGATGAGGAAGGCGAGTAAGAACAGGGCTGTGCTGTATGGGGAATGTGTAGCTCCTCTGTTCAGTCTGCTCCCCTGTCACAAGCCTGTGTGTGTGTTTCATTGTAGCCAAGTGAGCAGCTCCCCCCCCTCCAGGAATGAGAGAGGCTGCATCTGCTCTGCCTTCTCCCGCCCCCCTCTCTCTCTCCCTGTGCCCACCCACACACTCAGTGCAGCCCGTGCATGCTGTGTGTGAAGGAGATGTGTGGGTGGGAAAGTTTAATTTAAGCAGCCAGCAGCTACATGGAGAACTGAGTGAGTAAGATGAGCACTGTGACTGGACTTACTCCTCCCTACCCTGTCACCCCCCCTCTGTCCCTGTCATCCCCCTGTCCTTGTCATCCCCCCTGTCCCTGTCATTCCCCCTGTCCCTGTCATCCCCCTGTCCCTGTCATCTCCCACCTCTGTCCCTGTGTCCCCCCTCTGTCCCTGTCACCCCCCCCCCTCTGTCCCTGTCATCTCCCCCCTCTGTCCCTGTCACCCCCCTCTGTCCCTGTCATCTCCCCCCTGTCCTTGTCATCTCCCCCCCTCTGTCCCTGTCATCCCCCTCTGTCCCCGTCATCCCCCCTGTCCCCGTCATCCCCTCCCTCTGTCCCTGTCATCCCCCTCTGTCCCTGTCATCCCCCCTCTGTCCCTGTCACCCCCCCCTCTGTCCCTGTCACCCCCCCATCCCTGTCACCTCCTGTCTGTCCCTGTCACCCCCCTCTGTCCCTGTCATCCTCCCTCTGTCCCTGTCATCCCCCCCCTCTGTCCCTGCCACCTACCCCCTCTGTCGCTGTCACCCCCCCTCTGTCCCTGTCAACCCCCTCTATCCTTGCCATCTTTCCCCATCTGACCCTGTCATCCCCTCCATTTGTCCCTGTCACCCCCCGTCCCTGTCACTTCCTGTCTCTCCCTGTCACCCCCCCTCACTCTCCCTGTCACCCCATCTCACTCTCTCACTCTCCCTGTCACCCCCTCTCTTTCTCTCTGTGTCACCTCTTCCTTCTCTCTCTCCGTTTCACCCTTGCTCTCTCTCCCTGTCACCCCCTCTCTATTTCTCTTTCTCTCTCTCTCTCTCTCTGTCAACCCCCCTCGCTCTCCCTGTCAACCTCCCTCGGTCTCTCTGTCAACCCCCTCTCTCTCCCTTTCACCCATCCTCTCTCTCGCTCTCACCCCCCCTCTCTCTCTCCATCACCCCCCCTCTCGCTCCCTCACTCTGTGTCACCCCCCCTCTCTCCCTCTCTCCGTGTCACCCCCCTCTCTCCCTCTCTCTGTGTCACCCCCCTCTCTCCCTGTCACCCCCCCTCTCTCCCTCTATCCCTGTCACCCCCTCTCTCTCTGTCACCCCCCCTATCCGTGTCACCCCCTCTCTCCCTCTCTCCGTGCCCCCCTTTCTCCGTGTCAGCCCCTTTTCTCCTTCTCTCTGTGTCAGCCCCTTTGCCTCTCTCCCTGTCACCCCCTTTGCCTCTCTCCATGTCAGCCCCCTCTCTCTCCCTGTCATCCCCTTTCCCTCTCTCCCTCTCTCTGTGTCAGCCTCTTTGTCTCTCTCCCTGTCACCCTCTTTGCCTCTCCTTTTCACCCCCTTTCTCTCTCTTCATGTCAGCCGCCTCTCTCTCCCTGTCACCCCCTTTCCCTCTCTCCGTGTCAGGCCCCTCTCTCTCCCTGTCACCCCCTTTGCCTCTCTCCGTGTCAGCCCCCTCTCTCTCCCTGTCACCCCCTTTCCCTCTCTCCGTGTCAGCCCCCTCTCTCTCCCTGTCACCCCCTTTCCCTGTCAACCCCCCCCCATCTCTCCCTGTCAAACCCCCTCTCTCTCTCTCTCTGTCGAACCCTCTCTCTCTCGGTTGTTGTTGTTAATATTTATTTTTTTTAACTTAATTCTGAATAAAACACTTAACAGTGTAATTTTATGAGATATTTTACGAGGGTGTGTTTAGAGGCGGAGCAGGGTAGGATTTGGGTGGGGCAACAAGTGGCGAGTAACTCTTGAGGCCTGCCTAGTAGCTCATGACTTGAAATGTTGAGCCCTGCTTATTATATTCAGTGAATGTTCAGTAATAAATGCTTCACCTTACCCCATTTAGGTGAGTTCAGACCTCCACCCAAAACTGAAATGTCACTCACCAGATCATTTAAAGCAACATTAAACCCAAAAGCATGTATTATAGTGTAGCTTACCAATTTGTAGCTTACCAATTCATAGATGTGATGGCTGCATTCGTTTTCTTTTTTAGGCTTTATTTCTTCTATTTTCATGTAATGACTCAGCCAGCAAGTCTGTTGTTTTTCAAAAGCACACACTCTCCAGCAAAATGTATCAGTTTCCATTTATTTGACAAACCACTTAATGCCAGGTGGGTGATTAAAATAATGAGCTTTTATTTATTAATATTAAAACCTTTATCCTAAAAGCAAAAAAATATGTTTGCTGTAACTGATAAAAGTGTGAGCGGGTGTTTGGCTTCGATTTGTTAGTGTAACTAAATCCGCTAATACATTTAACACTCCCCTCCCCCAGACTGACAATACTGCTGTCTGCTGTGCCTCCTGTGCTCTTTCATATATAATTGTGTCTCACTAATACAGGAGGTGTGTTATTGGCCAGACCACTGGGTGAAAACAGAGGGAAAAAAGCCGAAGGAAAGA
Source organism: Pelophylax lessonae (assembly GCF_965119305.1). Taxonomy (NCBI): domain Eukaryota; kingdom Metazoa; phylum Chordata; class Amphibia; order Anura; family Ranidae; genus Pelophylax; species Pelophylax lessonae. The sequence goes on from NC_138772.1 coordinate 217,777,796, forward strand.
AAACTGATTCAGCCACCACATATAATGATTGGTAAGCTGCAAAATAATACATTGTTTGGTTTTAGGTTTAATAGTGCTTTAACTTTTCTGTTTGAGGAAAGATAAACAGCGTACATTTTAAGAAACCTGTAGCACCAGTAAAATCTGCACCACCTTTACTTGCACTTGACTTTGATATCAAATCTTCATTATTTTTTGGCAATAACATGGTGTGGGAGGATTTCTGCCAGTCACAGTCTGTGTCACACCCCTCCAGCCTGTGTCATAGAATATGAGGGAGGTGAAGCCTCTATCAATCTACATGTAATATCCCGCTCTCATTGTGTTTAGCTGGTTGGTGGGCATGGAGGAGGAGGGAGGGAGGGAGTGGGCTGTCATATACCACTGTGTATACGCCTACATGTTTGACTCTATAGTCACATGGGCTGATCGGAGGAAATGTTCCGCATAAAATTCTCTCAGCTAATCTCTTGGTTAATTATTTCAAGTTACAGCACAGTACCTTCTCTGTAGCATCACCATCCTAGTGTCATAATATCAGTGTATGTCAGCAACATTTTTTCTGAAGGCAACCACACCAGCAGCCAGCAACAGGGTTCCTAACTGCTTCCACACCAGTGCCAGTGACCCAGACTAGTGCAGCCAGCAAAAGTGTTCAGTATTGCTGGACGCCAGTCCCAGTGTCACCAGACCAGAGTAAGTCAGCAACAGTGTTTCTGCCCACCGCCATTCCACTCCCAGTTTCACCAGACTAGTGTATTCCAGCAACAATGTTCCTGATCGGTGCCACACCAGTGCCAGTATCAACACAGCCAGTGCAGTCAGCAACAGTGTCACTGATCACCACCACGCCATTCCCAATGTCTCCAGACCAATGTAAGCCAGCAACAGTGTTCCTGATTTGAAACTACACCAGTTCCAGTGTCACCAGACCAGTGTAAGTCAATATTAAGGATAAGCTGATAGATGAACTTTACCCTTTTTGCCAAAGATTCTGATAAGCCCCCTGTACACAGACCCCCAAAACCACTGGGTAAGGGTTGTAAGGAAGAAGCTCTTGTCTTCATCAACATAGAGGTGGTGATTTACCAAGGGGGTCCCCCTTTGGAAGTATTAACCCCTTTGGAAATATTTAACAAAAAATAAAATTTTTGTTGCAGAGGATGCCTAAAATCTGACTTGTATCCTAGTACAGACTTCTGGGAAAAATAGTGAGCCAAACACAAGCAGGAAATTTCTGAGGAAGCTCTGTATACTAAGTGCGCAGAGAAGGCTTTCAGCTTGCCATATTGCATCACATTTTACCGAAAATTACAGTGATGAAAATTGAAAAAGAAAGATAATTTTTGTAATGTAATTACAGCATGGCTTGTGTAACAATATATATCTTTATTATTATTAATTTTATTTATTTTTTGCTTTTTTTTCCCCGATAAAAATCAAGTGTATTTATCCTTTGATATATATATATATATATATATATATATATATATATATATATATATATATATATATATTCTTTTTATTTTTTTTTTAATTGGTACTAGTTCCCCAGGGCAGTGCCCACCCCCATGCCTCTTTTGACACTCCCTTCCCTATTAGCCAAGAAAGTGGGCATTTTTAATTTGACAGATTGGATTCCTATTGATTTCAATGGGGTTCAGGTTCAGCATATCTGAACTTCTTTGGAGTTCACCAAACCATGGTTGGACTGAACCCAGGGGAGTTCAGCTCATCATTAGCTAGAAACAGTAATCCAGTGTCTCTAATTGTTGCCACAACAATACAGTGTCACCAGAACCAGTACAGCATCTGAGAGCATGCAGAATCTCTGGCTGCACTGATACCTGGGAAATGTAGTTCAAGCAAAGAGGTGCACATGATCACAATAGACGTGCACTACTACAAAGCAAAAGTTAAAGACAAAGAGGATCCATGAGGGACACACAGACCTGTTTAACAGACAAACAGTATGTGTAAGACATTTTTACCTTTTAAAACACTGGGGTGGTATAGTGGTCTTGGACAGATTGGGTGGGTATTTACACAAAGAGTGTTTAGTGACACTGTATAGGTTATGAAATGGATTAAAAAACATTCAGTGAAAAATAATTAGCTAAGCATAGAGAAGAGAGAAAGATTTATAGGGGCCAGTTAAGATAATCAGGGGAAAAATAGGAACTTCATTTATTATTTCCTTTTAGGTTTCCTGTAGCAGAACTTTGTTTTAAGAAATACAAAAAGTTACTGTGTTTTACATCATTAGGGGAAAATTGTGTCCTTTAAAAACTGGACTATCTATTGGGTCTAGCCATATTAACAAGATCAAAGTTTTACTGAAATATCAATTCATCCTTTATAAATAGGCCCATGTTTGTTAGTTTAAAAAGTTCAACATGACACCTCATGTTAAAGAACTCTCTGAGGATCTGAAAAAAAGAATTGTTTCTCTACATAAAGATGGCCTATTCTATAAGAAGATTACCAAGACCCTGAAACTGAGCTGCAGCACGGTGGCCAAAACCATACAGCAGTTTAACAGGACAGGTTCCACTCAGAACAGGCCTCGCCATTGTCAACCAAAGAAGTTGAGTGCATGTGCTCAACATCATATCCAGAGGTTGTCGTTGGGAAATAGACATATGAGTGCTGCCAGCATTGCTGCAGAGGTTGAAGGATGGGGGGTCAGCCTGTCAGTGCTCAGACCATACACCGCACACTGCATCAAATTGGTCAGCATGGCTGTCATCCCAGAAGGAAGCCACTTCTAAAGATGATGCACAAGAAAGCCCGCAAACAGTTTGCTGAAGACAAGCAGACTTAGACATGGATTACTGGAACCATGTCCTGTGGTCTAAAGAGACCAAGATAAACTTATTTGGTTCAGATGGTGTCAAGCGTGCGGGTGGCAACCAGGTGAGGAGTACAAAAACAAGTGTGTCTTGCCTACAGTCAAGCATGGTGGTGGGAGTGTTATGGTTTGGGGCTGCATGAGTGCTGCCAGCACTGGGGAGCTACATTTCATTGAGGGAACCATGAATACCAACATGTACTGTGACATACTGAAGTAGAGCATGATCCCCTCCCTTCGAAAACTGGGCCGCAGGGCAGTATTCCAACATGATAACCACCGCAAACACACCTCCAAGATGACCACTGCCTTGCTAAAGAAGCTGAGAGTAAAGGTGATGGACTGGCCAAGCATGTCTCCAGACCTAAACCCTATTAGGCATCTGTGGGCATCCTCAAACGGAAGGTGGAGGAGCACAAAATCTCCAACATCCACCAGCTCCATGATGTCGTCATGGAGGACTGGAAGAGGACTCCAGTGGCAACTTGTGAGGCTCTGGCGAACTCCATGCCCAAGAGGGTTAAGGCAATGCTGGAAAATAATGGTGGCCACACAAAATATTGACACTTTGGGTGCGATTTGGACATTTTCACTTAGGGGTGTACTCACTTTTGTTGCCAGCGGTTTAGACATTAGTGGCTGTGTGTTGATTAATTTTGAGTGGCCAGCAAATTTACACTGTTATACAACCTGTACACTCACTACTTTACATTGTAGCAAAGTGTAATTTCTTCAGTGTTGTCACATGAAAAGGTATACTAGAATATTTATATGAGATACTTTATATGGTGACTTGAGTTGCCAATAGTATTTATGGAAAATAAACTGGAAATAGAATAACTTAGATAATACATGCTACAGTTTGATTTGTTAATTTATAGATGGTAAAGGAACCTGTACCAAAATAAATTTTCATCACCTTTTCCATCACAGTTTGAGTAACCAATCATGTGCCAAAGGAATACAAATTTGATTGGTTGATTAGTTGAATAAATGCAGATTTATATTATTTACTAAGCTCAGTGACTTTTCATCATTAAAATAAATGGCTTCTATTCCATTAATAAAGCAAACCTACAGACTAATGGATTCCTCAAAAATGTTCAATTTGCAAAGGGAATGATCACCTGCGAGCAGCATTGTCAGCCTGTCGTGTGAACCCCATTAACTCCAAGATCCCCTGAAGTCAATGGCGTTCACACACAGCAGGCATAGAACACTGCTCACAGCCAGCAGAAGTATAATTGGCCTGCTGTGCATTTCATACAGTTGGCTGTTTAGCTGCCTATGTGTGAGACCTGCTAGGCAGCCTGTTGGCAGGGCTTAGGGCGCCCTTGTTGAGGAACTGTGCATGCTAATGCCTGTAACACAGGCGTGGGCCACAGTCATGTGAATTCAGCAGTAAGGGGACACTCCAGATTTAGAAGCGAGCGGGCAACTTACACAGTTAACATTTTGTAATCCGTGGTCATACTGCTTACACTGTTGACACTACGATACTATGCTTACAACTTCTATTAAAGATAACCTTTCCCCCAGTGGCAGTATTTATGAGCTCGTACCACAGAACTTAGCAATCCAGCCACCTCACTTCCAGTGACAAAGTTATGTATATTACTAATGGATGCAGAAACATACTTCTCCATCACTCCTCACGTCTCCATGCTTCCTGTCCTCCTCTTGGGGCTCCACCATCACATCACTCTCTCTCTGGGATTCCAGGCTAGGTCCCTAGGTACTCTGTGCCCAGTATGTGGATGAGCCACAATCCCTTCACAACCAGAATACCCATCACCCCTGATATATCATCTATTTCCTGGCTGGTTGGCTATTTACCAAGTGACACAAACATGGTAGTTCTTAGCAATGGCAATACAGTCTTCTTAGGACAGCTTCTCTTCTAGTTAAACCCATGTACAGGAATAGGCCAGGAGCTGAGGTGCAGCCTAGGCAGAAGGCCTGCATGACTGGGGTTTGGACTTACAGGCCACGGAGCAAAGGGTTAATTAAGTTCAGGAGTTTTTAAATAAATAAAGGACTTACCTTATTGGTGGAGGTCAGGGTGGGGCAGGGTGTGGTCTCAAGGGGGTCTTCTGGGGGAGTATTGCTTGTAGCTTCATTCCAGCCAGGGACAGCGCAGGGTGAGAATATACCTCCCTCCCGCCCCATGGGTTGAGGTTTTTTGAGCTGGCTTGTGTATGGGGGTTTATTGTGGGGATAATTAGTCAGGGCAGCGGCAGAGGTCTCTGGGTTTTTGGGGGCAGGGGATTGGTACGCTCTTTGAAAAGCGAGGGTCTGGGCCCATCGTTGGTATGGGTGTACCTGCCCTAAGAAGTGGTGGTGTTAAGAATCAAAGTTGGAAACTGGCTGTATCGGTGGGAGGAGCTACAAGTGTTTGTCCCCGAGTCGGTGTAATTGTGTCTGGGGGCCTATGGTGACACTAAGGTGGTGACAGATACAGCCGGTTGGTAATTTTAAGGGTGCCTTCTAAAATCTGGAGACCTATTGGGAGAGCAGGTAGTTTTGTTGTCAGGCTGGTTTTGGATGTTTTATATTTAAAATGGTGTAATGAAATGTGGTTATTATTTATGTTTGTTAATAAATAGGCTGCCTTGTCCGTTTTAAACCATACCAGGTGTGTGTGTCAGTTATTGGGACACAGGGAGGTGTGGGTTGTTGGGTGCAAGCTCGGGCAGCCGAGACATTGGGCAATACCCCAGTCATGTATCTTCTCTAACTTCTCTTCAGTCTCTGGTTTTGAGTTCTGACCTTTTGATACACCTTTTTTACCACCAGTCCCTCAGATTACCTTCAGAAAAGAATGTACAATAAAAAAATATCTTGGCTACTAGTAAATTAAAGGCCCTTTAGAAGAGGCCATTGGTGGACATCAGATCCTATTTTAATTATATGACAGACATCTTTCAATGTAAAAAAAAGGATGCCTAACATGGCAATTTATAACGCATGGGTGTTCAAACATCATGGACAATAACGGGAAGGCCTTTCGGATAAAACAATTTATAACCTGTTCAACAGAATTTGTTATTTATGTCCTGTGGTTCCTGTGCAATCTATTTTATGTAGTTTGCACAATGCGTACCCTAGGTAACCGAGTATGGAAGCACCACAGATTTTTTTCAAAAAGGCCATGATGAACACAGTATCCCTCGACATTTCCATCCGGTGCACAATCAGGACATTTGTTGCCTTAAGGTGATGGCGATTGAGACCATTCCTAGGGGTTCTCTTAACAACAATAAAAGGTTTTCCCTCGTTTGTAGGAGGGAAACTTTTTGGATTTATATGTTTGGATCTTTATCAGGCAATGGCTTCAATAAGCAGCTGGAAATATACAATATAGTCTAACTTTTTTATAACTTTTTTTAATACTTTCTCTTTGTTGGCAATGGGTATGACACTTTTTTAATTTATGAATTAATTTTTTAATTAATTATTTTATGTTTTTGAAATTATTTTGGATGAAATAAGTACAGCATAAATAATGTATTCCTAGAATTAATGTTAATATATATAGTGACATGATGATGATTATTGTGAGGGCTTTGATGGTTTAACAAATGATTCCTCGTCCATGTATTGCTCTGCCCACCCCCCCGCCCCTTTGATGGTGTATACTGAGAGCATAAATAGTCTGTTTGCCGTCAATTCTGTGACTTTGGTAAAGTGCACGCCTGCAAACTGCGTCATTGCGGCAACAGACCAGCTTGTGGCTCATTCTGGTGTCCTACAGGCATCCATCAGTGTTCCACATCTCTTATTGCCGTCTCGTTGTGACGCCATCCAGGCGCGCAGGGGACCCCGGCTTGGTTCCCCACATGGTTGGCCCCCTGAATGGCTGACAGGTTTTTCTATCCAGCACAGATAGTGCCTCTTCCTGCTGCCCAGGTTGTTGGACTACATTTGCATTATCAATCCATGCCCAGGACACAAGTGTGGTACCGCTGTGTGTATTTGTGTCCTGCAACAATATTGCCTCTATTGCTGCGTTAACTCTGCTACAGACAGTGCCAAACTCACTGGCCAATTTTTTGTACAACGGTGTGACAGACCAGTGGCCCCCCAATACCACATATTGAAGTGGGGTGTTATCTGAGTATACTTTTATAAGTGTATTTGTGTCCTGCAACAATATTGCCTCTATTGCTGCATTAACTCTGCTACACACAGTGCCAAACTCACTGGCCAATTTTTTGTGCAACTGGTGTGATAGACCAGTGGCCCCCCCAATACCACATATTGAAGTGGGGTGTTATCTGAGTATACTTGTCTAAGTGTATTTGTGTCCTGCAACAATATTGCCTCTTTTGCTGCATTAACTCTGCTAAACACAGTGCCAAACTCCCTGGCCATTTATTTGTAGAACTGGTGTGATAAACCAGTGGCCCCTCAATACCACATATTGAAGTGGGGTGTTATCTGAGTATACTTGCCTAAGTGTATTTGTGTCCTGCAACAAATATTGCCTCTTTAGCTGTGTTAACTCTGCTACACACAGTTCCAAAGGTACTGGCCAATTTTTTGTAAAACTGGTGTGATAAAACAGTGGCCCCCCAATACCACATGTTGAAGTGGGGTGTTATCTGAGTATACTTTTATAAGTGTATTTGTGTCCTGCAACAATATTGCCTCTTTTGCTGCATAAACTCTGCTACACACAGTGCCAAACTCACTGGCCAATTATTTGTAGAACTGGTGTGATAAATCAGTGGCCCCCCAATACCACATATTGAAGTGGGGTGTTATCTGAGTATACCTGTCTAAGTGTATTTGTGTCCTGCAACAATATTGCCTCTTTTGCTGCGTTAGCTTTGCTACACACAGTGCCAAAGGTACTGGCCAATTTTTTGTACAACTGGTGTGATAAACCAGTGGCCCCCCAATACCACATTTCGAAGTGGGGTGTTATTTAACAGTATACTTTTATAACAGTGTATTTTAGTCCTGCAAAAATGTGGCCTCTTTTGCTGCATTAACTGTGCTACACACAGTGACAACAGTTACTGGCCAATTATTTGTAGAACTGGTGTGATAAACCTGTGGCCCCCCAATACCACAGATTGAAGCGGGGTGTTATATACCTTGTTCTACATATACTGCGCTTCTCTAGAGACTTTTGTCACAGGGTAATTTAAAAAAAATGACAGGCAGAGGAAGAGGCAGGCCCTTACGCAGGGGTGGTAGGGGTAGGGCAGGAGCAGTAGGCCGGAGCCAAAGTGTGACGTTTCAGAAGGTGCGTTCGATTACGTTAAAGGACGCACCACACTTTGTTGAGTGGCTCACTCGACCTTCCTCTTCTGAACCCTCCTCATCCTCTCTATGTGCACCCTCTTCCCTCTCTGCTGTGTGCACCCCCAAAGACACCACCACCAACACCACCAGCTCCACCATATACCCTCCGCTTGAGTAACTGGAATAATTTTCCCTTCCATCACAAGACATTTGCGATGCGCAGCCCTTGTTTGCATCGGATCAGGAAGAGGGGGTAGCAACAGCCGCCACTCAGCAGTCTGATGACAGTACCCAGATCAGCCCAAGGAGGTTGGTCCCCGCTGTTGCTGCCTACTCCGAGATCTCGAATGTTAGCGGTGGGGAAGGTGACGTGGATGATGACGTGTCCATGGACGTCACATGGGTTCCCGCAAGAGAGGAAGAGGAGGGGAGTTCAGAGAGAGAGACGGACCAGCAGATAGGGAGGAGAAGCAGGCGGAACTGGCATTGCACAGGAGGGACAAAGCAGACTGCAAATGTATCAGAAGCGAGCCATCAACCATGTACAGTCACATCTGGCGCTCCCAGGACGCTGGCACATGGCTCCGCAGTGTGGGATTTTTTTAATGTGTCCGCTGCTGACAACAATGTTGCCATCTGCAGCCTTTGCAGTCAACGCATAAGTTGCGGTAAGCCCAACACTCACCTAGGGATGACCGCCTTAAGAAGGCACCTGAACTCCCATCACCGAGCCCAGTGGGAGCATTGCCGTCAGATCCCACAAAGCCACACTCCAGGCTCTTACTGTTCAGCCTCTTCTCCTTCTCCTTCTGCTTCTCCTCTCTCCTCACAATTTTCCTCCACTCCACCTTCCATCATGCCGTCCTCACGTTGTTCTGGAAAAAGGAAGGCTTCCGTGGCCCAAATGTTGGAGCGTAAAAAAAAAATGATGCCGGATAACCCTCTTGCCCAACGTTTGACTGCTGGCTTGTCGGAACTGATAGCCCGCCAACTACTGCCATATCAACTGGTGGACTCAGAGGCCTTTCGGAAATTTGTGGCCATTGGAACACCACAATGGAAGGTCCCAGGCAGGAAATATTTCTCGCAGAAGGGCATTCTAGAGCTGTATGGCCATGTTCAGTGACAAGTGAATGTACAAACCCGATTCTAAAAAAGTTGGGACACTGTACAAATTGTGAATAAAAACAGAATGTAATGATGTGGAAGTTTCAAATTTCAATATTTTATTCAGAATACAACATAGATGACATATCGAATGTTTAAACTGAGAAAATGTATCATTTTAAGGGAAAAATAAGTTGATTTTAAATTTCATGGCATTAACACATCTCAAAAAAGTTGGGACAAGGCCACGTTTACCACTGTGTGGCATCCCCTCTTCTTTTTATAACTGTCTGCAAACGTCTGGGGACTGCGGAGACAAGTTGTTCAAGTTTAGGAATAGGAATGTTGTCCCATTCTTGTCTAATACAGGATTCTAGTTGCTCAACTGTCTTAGGCCATTTCAGAAGATCTTACACATCTTATTTGTGACTGCCCGACGCAATTTAACTCAACGTTGCATATGCTTGATAGGCTGCTCCAGCAGAAACGTGCAGTTAACGACTACCTGTACAAACTCTGCGGCAGGACAAGTTCTGGGGAGCTTGGGTTTTTTTCACCTCGTCAGTGGCTGCTAATGCACGAAGCATGCAGACTTCTGCGGCCATTTGATGAGATCACCAAACTGGTCAGTCACGGCCAAGGCGCCATCAGTGACATCGTACCTTACGCCTTCTTTCTGGAGCGTGCATTGCGTCGTCTCATTGATCAAGCCGTCGAGGAGCAGGAAGATGAGGAACTCGCAATGTTGGATGAATTCTCAGGGGGAGGAGAACGAGGACGAGATTATCCTGGATGATGAGCTGGAGCAAGGACACTACACCGCGTCCCGTTTAGTGCGAATGGGGGCCTTCATGCTCCAGTGTTTTAAGGGGGACCCCCGTATAAAAAGCATAAAGGGCAAGGACCAGTACTGGGTGGCAACGTACTTAGACCCCTGGTACAAACAAAAAATGGCGGAAATGTTACCACCATCACAGAGGGCGGTCAGAATGCAGCACTTCCAGGCCTTGCTGTGGGAAATGCTGCGTTCTGCTTTTGCGTGCGCTGGCAGAGGAATTTCCATTCACAGAGAGACAGTTACGGGTAGCAATCCAACAGCGCCTGCAAGAAGAGGGCGGTTTGAAGATGTCTTGGTCACTTCAGATATGAGATCTGTCTTTCAGCCGATCCATCGACAGCTGTACTCCGGATCCAGCATCAGGGAATGCCTAGACCAACAGGTGTCCGACTACATCAGGTTAACGGCTGATGTGGATGCTCTGATGAGTGATGAACCCCTGGACTACTGGGTGGGCAGGCTTATCTTCTGGGCAGAGCTTGCACAATTTGCAATGGAACTGTTGGCTTGCCCCCGTCCAGTGTCCTGTCTGAAAGAACGTTCAGCGCAGCATGGGGGGTCGTGACTGATAAACACTCTCGCCTAGCTCATGACAGTGTTGACTACCTCACATTTATAAAAATGAATGAGGCATGGATCTGTCAGGAATTCAACACATGTGACCAGTAGACCATGTTTCATTTAAATTCCTCATGACAAGCCACAAATATCCACCAGACCGCCATCCACCCACAACAATGCATGGTCCTTGTGTTCGGTAAATACAGTGGCAGAAAAGGCATTTCATGTCCATTGAATGCCTATTTTTTGGGGCCTTTTATGACCGACACTTACTTATTTATCCTGTGAATGCCTAAGGTACCTTCAGCCACAGAATACAACGTTCTTAGCTGTCAGCTAAACCTATGTGGGCTAATGTTTTGGGCCTACAATGGCCAACACTTACTTCTGTATCCTGTGAATGCCTAATGTACCTTCAGCCACAGAATACAACGTTCTTAGCTGTCAGGTAAACACATGTGGGCTAATTTTTGGGGCCTTTTATGGCTGACACTTACTTCTGTATCCTGTGAATGCCTAATGTACCTCCAGCCACAGAATACAACGTTCTTAGCTGTCAGGTAAACGCATGTGGGCTAATGTTTGGGGCCTGGAATGGGCGACACTTACTTATTTATCCTGTGAATGCATAATGTACCTTCAGCCACAGAATATAACGTTCTTAGCTGTCAGGTAAATGCATGTGGGCTAATTTTTGGGGCCTGTAATGGCCAGGCGACACTTACTTCTGTATCCTGTGAATGCCTAATGTACCTTCAGCCACAGAATACAACGTTCTTTGTTGTCAGGTAAGCGCATGTGGGCTAATTTTTGGGGCCTGGAATGGGCGACACTTACTTCTGTATCCTGTGAATGCCTAATGTACCTTCAGCCACAGAATACAACATTCTTAGCTGTCAGGTAAACGCATGTGGACTAATTTTTGGGGCTTGGAATGGGCGACACTTACTTCTGTATCCTGTGAATGCCTAATGTACCTTCAGCCACAAAATACAACGCTCTTAGCTGTCAGGTAAACACATGTGGGCTAATTTTTGGGGCCTGGAATGGTCGACACTTACTTCTGTATCCTGTGAATGCCTAATGTACCTTCAGCCACAGAATACAACATTCTTAGCTGTCAGGTAAACGCATGTGGGCTAATTTTTGGGGCCTGGAATTGGCGACACTTACTTATTTATCCTGTGAATGCCTAATGTACCTTCAGTCACATAATACAATGTTCTTAGCTGTCAGGTAAACGCATGTGGGCTAATTTTTGGGGCCATGGCCGACACTTACTTCTTTGTCCTGTGAATGCCTAATTTTTCAGACTGGAATTGAAAATCAATGGGTCTGTAAACGTTCCGCCAAATTGTGGAATGGATGCGGACCCATTTTACAGATGTGTGAATGGACCCTATATGTAAGGAAAGAAGAAGTTGATACAACATTAGTTGCACAACAGAAATTTAGCGGACTTTAAAGGCACATACTGAACAGGCAAAATCGTTTGATTAAAAACGTTTGTATTTTATTGAAAACATTTATAAAAGAGAAATCAAGATAAAAAAGGGCATATGTGCATAATCAACATATTAAAATCGAACTGTTTATGGGGAAAAAACCTCCATACAGGCTCAACTAATGTTGTATCAACTTCTTCTTTCCTTGCTCACAATTAGGATTATGACACACAAGGGTTAGCTCATTTCTCCCCCCCCCCCCTTTTTTTGGACCCTATATGTATTTGACATGTATTTACTGGCTTCTGTCAGTTCTGGCTGATTTAGGAAAAAAAAAAAAACATTTTTTGCTGTAAAAAAAAATAAATAAATTTTTAGGGCAACTTTTCCAATTGCAATACTTCTGTTATGAAAGTATCCATGTGGTGGGACTATTTGTGCACAGCTAGTAAGTCTTTTGTGGCTGCAAATATGACCTAAAGGTTTTTAAAGTTCGCTTCCCATTAAAGTCAATGGGGCCCGCCGCAAACTTGAGAAAGTTTGCGGCTAACGTTCGCGAACCGCCCCAGCCGATGTTCATCCATCACTAAACAGAAGTACATTTTAAAGGTTCCTGTATGAAAATCTAAACAGGCCCCAATAAATCCAAGTACTATGTGATGCACAAGCCTCATAAAGTAAAATAAATGTACAGCTTTTACCTTTCATGATTGAGCCAAATCCTCTTTATTGGTACTTCACATGTCCAATTTCACACACTGCAGCTTATACTGAGAGGGTTTCAGCAACGGGTAGTGGTAGTTTTGTCAAAGCAATGAGGGGGACTAGGCATGGCCAGGTGCCGATGGACAAGATACAGGCTTGTGAATCAGTAGACCACTCTAACATCTTCTCATCCCATTGTAGTGCCAATAGGCACACTCTGCTTGAAGGTGGCAATGCTGCTCTGAATTCAGGTGCAGTACAGCATTGCCACCAACCCTTTTACAGGAATCTGCATGCAATAAACATCACTTGCAGGAAGAAAAGGTATTTGTAGGGCTTTACAATGGGTCTCTTACAATAAGAGAAATCTGTAAGCTTTTTTTGTTTTAATGAACTTTGCTCCTATTTACCCCTTATTAACCCTCAATTAACCCAATCCTAATTCCTAATCAAATCTAATGATTTCCTTCACCCCCTTCTCTCTTTATTTTTGCTGTTTGATCATTTTGTGTGTTGAATTAAAAAAAAAATTGCACACATTCTAAACCAGTTCCGGACCACCCACTGCATATATATACTGCAACAGGAAGGCCCGGCTGTGCAAAATCAAGCACATGTACATCATTTTGTGCAAGCATTGTAGGGGGCACGCGCACACTGCCGGAGCATCACTCCCGCTGTGATTGGACACAGTGGGAGCCAATCATGGCGGCCGCCGGTACCAACCGATTGTTCGGAGGAGAGGCAGAAAGGCAGTCTGCCTATGTAAACATGGCAGACCACTGTTTTGTCAGGGAGTAAAAGAGACATCTTGTGTTTCAGCTAAGTTGAAACACAGATCTCTATTTTCGTCTAGTGCATCCACTCCCCCCACAGTTAGAAAGCACTCCCTAGGAGCATATTTAACCCCTTTATCGCCCCTGGTGTTAACCCCTTCCCTGCCAGTGTTATTTATATAGTACCAGTGCATTTTTTTAGCACTGATCACTGCATTGGTATCACTGGTCCCCAAAAAATGTCACTTAGTTTCAGATTTGTCCCCTGCATTGTTGCAGTCCCACTAAAAATTGCTGCCATTACTAGCAAAAACAATGAAAAGAAAAAAAAGTAAATAAATCTATCCCATAGTTTGTAGACGCTACAATTTTTTCAGAAACCAATCAAAATACATTTATTAGGATTTTTTTTACCAAAAATATGTAGCGGAATACATATTGGCCTAAATTGAGAAATTTGATTTTTTATTTTTTTATTGGGTATGTTTTATAGCAGAAAGTTAAAAATATTGTTTTTTTTTTAAATTGTGGTTCTTTTTTGTTTATAGCCAAAAAAAATAAAAACCACAGAGCTGATCAAACAGCGCCAAAAGAAAGCTCTATTTGTGGGAAAAAAATACATCAATTTTATTTGGGTACAGCGTTGCATGACCCCGCAATTGTCAGTTAAAGCAACGCAGTGCTGTATCACAAAAAATGGCCTGGTCAGGAAGCTGAAGTAGGTAAAGAAAGCCTTTATTACATTTTCAAATAACTGTTCAATGCTTTCCACTACAATAGTATCTTATTTTAGTATTTTAATACTGTTCTTTATTGCTTTCAAGCATTATCAGTACAGATGAAAAAAAAAAAAAAAAAAAAAAAACAAGAGAGCCAACATGATCGAGCAATACAGAGTTACAGGTGTTGGTTGTCAATACAATTTTATATTCACACTCAAATTATAAGAGTAGACCAAAAATCTGAAGATCTACACTGTTCAGGAGCATTGACCCCTGCTTACTCATAGATAGTACAGAAAAAGGCAAAGTCAAGGTATGGGTGGGAAATAGAAGAAGGGGACTAAACAGCAAGAAGCTGGGTTAGTATGATAAGTGTAGGTCTCGTGATTTTGTCTTTAGAGGTACAGCTGAACCAATGTCATGTACCTTGTGTACTGACAAGTCTACACATGTTTAGTAGATGAATAACAGGATATTTATGGAGCATAACTTATCTTTGATCTATGGATCTACTATCTGACAACCAGCAGGTCCAGCCTTTTTGGAATTTGTGCCATGTAGAGTGTACTTGGGCAAACAGCATTTTGTAGGAGGTATGGACATTGAGGCCACGTTCAAACCATGTGCAAAGATGTGAGTTTTTCTTCACGCATTTTGCAAGGACACAAAAAAAACAGGCCATCCTGCAAGCCCTGTGAAAACTACATTTTCCATCGTCCCATCATCCCTTTTCATTCCTATAGAATGGGGTGTGCCAGGGCTGCAGCACTGTCATCTGATGAAAGGAAGAGATGAAATAGGTTCACTTTAAAAATCCAACCAATACGGGGTTTCCTTAAGCTTTTTAGCCAAATACATTTCAAGAAAACTTTGCAAATGGTAAGCAGGGTTCCAATATATATGACTTTTTAGTGTTACAGTTTCGGGGGTTACTGTATTTTTAACAGAAAACAGTTGACTGAATTGGATTTTTTGGAATGTCACATGTAAGTCACAGTGTCTTTAACAAAACACACAGATAAGTTGTCTGTATTCTATTTTTCTGCACATAACAACCATCTGGTTCTCAGTCCCCATTATTCAGAGTAGGAGGATATCATGGGGGAGTAGTCAATTTACTTCTTGTAAACATAAGCTAATTATGTGTCTACAAAACTATACTCTTCCTTGTTGGGTAATATGTTCACATCGCCATTCTGTATTAGCTTAATTTGCTAACTACAAATTGGTTTATGCTTGTTACAAATACTGTAAATTGTCTATAATAACCAGTGTCTGAATGTTCCAAAGATACCCATACATCCACCTACCTGCCGTCTTAAAGTGATACTAAACAGAGGAATGTTAGTTGCCATAATTCATTCAGATAAATCATTTATATCATGCCACTGTATTTTATTTTAAAAAATCATCTAAGTACATTGCAGCGCTTTGTGTGGTTATATAATCTTTCTCTGTTTTTTTGGCATCTGCAGGGAAAGATTCTTGGGAGGGGCTTTTATGAGTTACATAGTTAGTCAGGTTGAAAAAAGACCATCTGGCTCAACCAATTGGAAAAATGCTGTCAAATTCTTGAGGAAAATCTGCTGCCCTCTGCCAGAAAGTTGTCAATGGGAAGAAGGTTTACCTTCCAAAATGCACTTGATATATATTTGGACAATTTTTTCACTACTAACTGCTGCATTTTATATAAAGGTACATTTTGCACAAATAATAGGTATTACATTCACTTGTATTTCCATCAGTATCTGTCCTACTATCACAGGATCTATGCATGATCACACTTGAGTTTGAGTATTACACGGTTATCGTACATTAATTGGGGAATTGCTTTGCTAATAATTATTTGACAATCTCCCCATGCTACCAGTAGTGACACTGACCTTAGCCAAATGCAAAACTAGGGAAAACAGTACATCAGTTCCATCAGTACCTGTCCTACTATCACAGGATCTATGCATGATCACACTTGAGTTTGAGTATTACACGGTTATCGTGCATTAATTGGGGAATTGCTTTGCTAATAATTATTTGACTATCTCCCCATGCTACCAGTAGTGACACTGACCTTAGCCAAATGCAAAACTAGGGAAAAACAGTCAGAAAAGATGAGTAAGGAAAAACATTTTCAGTGGCCTCCTCCTGTAAAACTATTCCTGTTATGGAGGTTGTCTCATGTTGCCCATCTAGTGCACCTGTTGTTAATGTCATTAACACCAAAGCAGCTGAAACCGATTAACAACCCCCTCTGCTACTTAACTGACCAGATACATATCCCAGGAGTTTAATTGACTTGATGCTATACTCTAATTAAGAAGTTCTAATTTAATTTTTTCTGAGCAGTGAATATATACAACACATACATTTTATCTTTCATTTCTATTTTAAACTGTGTTATTTTACAAGGTAAGGGATCACATATACTTTAAAATTACATTGAACTCTGGATAAAAAAAAAAAAAAAAATTTAAAATCTCCAAATTCTTCTGTAATCTGGCTTCCTGTTGATGGGTGGTTTTGTTTGTTCTCCATTGTCCCACTGTATGCAGGAATGTAGCTTCCCTCTCTTGCTTGCTTCTGAGATGGACTAGGGACTATCTGTGCACAGAACAGTGCACGTGACTGCAACTAATGTGCACTGCTTGTTTTAAAAAAACAGAAGTCTGCAACCTGCATATGCAATATACTTTTCAATGCCACAAAATGGGGCATTAATATGGCATTAATATGGCCTCTTGCTGGCAAAGAACAGATTTGCTTACTAATACCAATCTAGTGAAATCTTAAACTAGGACCAAATCCAGAAAGAAAAGATGAATTCATTTTGTTACCATTTTTTATGTTGAGTACAAGATAGCGAGTTTAACCACTTCTGGACCGGAAGGATTTACCCCCTTAATGACCAGGCCATTTGTTGCGATTCAGCACTACGTTACTTTAACGGACAATTGCGTGGTCGTGCAACGCTGTACCCAAATAAAATTGATGTCCTTTTTTCCCCACAAATAGAGCTTTCTTTTGGTGGTATTTGACAATTCTGAAAAAAAGAAGCAAAAAAAAAAAAAAAAAACAATATTTTTCACTTTCTGCTATATAACATTCCCAATAAAAAAAATGTAAAAATCAATTTTTTTTATAATTTTAGGCCAATCTGTATTCTGCTACATATTTTTGCTCCAACTGTTGATCCTGACAGTGTGTTATTTCCCTTTACAGACCAAGTTGTCTAGCAAAAGTGATAGTTAGAAGGTTGAGAAAAAACATTTAACCTTGACATGGGTGCTTACAAAAGTCACTTTATTGGCAGATGTAAGTGCCCTTTAATTGTTGCCCCTCCTTGGGTGATGTTGAAGGTGGAGTTAGTGCCCCTTGAGATTCCAGCTGTAGATGAGGCCTAGTGGAGTTGGCGTCTTTTTCCCCCCTGAATGTTGACCCTAGCTTACCGTGTGGATTCATGTTAGCATTATGCTATTTTCGTCTTGATGCTGTGGTTTATTTATTTATTTTTGTTTTTTTTTGCCTCCTTTTCCTCAGTGTCTCTCTTTCAGAAACCTTATAGATGTTTATTTAATAATGATGAGATCTGTATGTTATAGACATGATATACTGTACAATGACTGAATTTTGATTATGAAATAATTTATTGATTGCATCAGCTACGATATCATCAAGAATGAAAAACAAAGTTCATCCTGAGGAAGCTCTTATTGGGTGAAAAGAGACGATCCATGTGCTTTTCATTTTCATGTTCACCTAATGAGATACATTTCTATATTGTATTTTTAGCTTGTACTAAATGTTTTTAAATGATGACATATCATTTAATCTAATAAATAAAAATAGGGTTTTATGTCTAGTTTTATTCGTTTATGTTGGCACTTTAAAATCCTTAAACCCCACTGTCTCCGCTTTGTAGGAACATGTGGGTATTTTTTCATTAATCAATGTTTACAGTTGGGGACTGTGCCAATGCATACAAGGTGACAAGACCTCCCACCTAATATTTCCTTTGTAAATATTCTTTATATTTTGTATAACAGGCATCACAAAATGGTGGACCGCGGTCCGGATCCGGACCCAGTTAATGTCTCATCTGGACCCCTGTGGTCCCACCTTTTAGACTCGTTCTGCCCACAGCCATCACCACTGCCAGTCTCACAGAGCCAAGAGCTGGAGGCAGGACAGCTATAGGCAGAGGGTGAGGGGCTACCCAAGTTAACAAGCAGGTGATTGGTTGCGAGGATACAGGGCAGTCATTGCACAAACATGCGATTCGGACCTCTGCTGGAAGAATATTTTACTGACTGGACCTTTGTACATTTTAATTCAATACCCCTGCTGTATAAGTATGTTAATGTACAGGAAGGCATGCTTTATTATTTTTTCCCAATTTAACCACTTGCCAACCGCCGCAAGTACATATACTGCGGCTGTCAGCCCCTCCTGGGCAAAGTGACGTAGGGGTACGTCACTCACCCACGAGCCTCTAGGGGCGTGCGCGTGCCGCTGGAGGCGCGCTCCCACCCCCGCTCGTTCTCTGACATCCTTATGTGGGTTACCAGTGGCTCCGATGTCCGCCGGTCACTCGCGATCTCCCGCTGGAGAGGGAGAAAGGCAGGCGGCTAATGTAAACAAAGCCGCCTGTCATTCTCCCTGGTGTAACTTCAGAGACTATACGATCCTGCTATGTAGAATCGTATGTCTCTGTGGTTACATCACAAGCCATGCCCCTTGACAGTTAGAATCACGCCCCTAGGGACACACTTAACCCCTTGATCACTAATAAAGTTAACCCCTTCCCTGCCAGTGTCATTTTTACAGTAACAGTGCATATTTATAGCACTGATTACTGTAGTAATGTCACTGGTACCCCCAAAAGTATCCGATCTGTCCGCCGCAATGTCGCAGATCGCTGCCATTACTAGTTTAAAAAAAAACAATAAAAATTACATAAATCTTTCCCATAGTTAGTAAACGCAATAACTTTTGCGCAAACCAATCAAAATCCGCTTATTGCGATTTTTTTACCAAAAATATGTAGCAGAAAACAAATTGGCCTAAAATGTTAAAACATTTTGATTTTTACATTTTTTTTGAGAATTTCATATAAAAATATGTGAAAAATATTGTTATTTTTTCAAAATTGTAGCTCTTTTTTTGTTTATAGCAAAGTAAAAATCGTACAGGTGATCAAATATCACCAAAAGAAAGCTCTGTTTGTGGGAAAAAAAGGACGTCAATTTCATTAAGGTACAGTGTCGCACGACCGCGCTATTGTCAGTTAAAGTCACGCAGTTCTGAATTGCAAAATAGGCCCTGGTCTTTGAGCAGCCAAATCCTCCGGGGCTTAAGTGGGTAAAATAGCTATCATAAGTCTAAATAGAAATTGTTCATTGTCTAATTTATTATACTGATAGTTTGGCAGAAGAGTCACCAGTGGAGGGATGCATAGAAAGATTTAATGGTAAAGTTTTTAAAGAATGTGGAGTGTTCGTGCAGTAATACTTCCTGAGAAATTCTGTATGTGATGAAACATTTCAGAGTGTGTTTACTGCATGTGACCTCATTTCCTGTTTTTGTCTTCCAGGTCGGTGGAAAGCCTAAGAGAGGGGTGCAGAGTGGTCATGCCTCTGTGCGCGGATTATGTGGCAATTTGAAATGTGAGTGCAATTGATTTATTTATTCATTTTATATAAAATTGTTATGGTTTTATATGATGAGACCCTCTTTGTTGTGATATATATTCTTGTGTGACGTGGTAGAAATAACCTTGGACAATACAGGCGAAGGCTCTCCTACTGGCTTGTGAATACTCACCTTGAGCGCTGCTACACCTTTCTGTTGCTGGATGGTCACCTACTTCTGGTGAGTTATTATATTCAGTGGGGTGAGAGCAGCCGAGCACTTTATTATTACTTATTCAAGCACTGTGTGGCACTTTGTGAAAAAAGAATCACAGAAGAAGGAGAAAGATTGACATTTGAGATTTGTTTGAATGTACTTTATAATTTCTTCTTGTATAAGCATTAAGCAATGCAATTTTTGCACAAATAACCAAGACTCAAATTTTTTTTAGTTACATACTGTATGTGTTTGAAGGACACTTTTTCATAGTTTTTATATATATATATATATATATATATATATATATATATATATATATATATTTATGGTATATTGTGCACTGCCAATTTAAATGTTTTTCTTTAAAATAGAAAGTGTGACTGCATATTCATATATGTGGAAAGACACTGCTGAAAGGTCTAAAAACAGTTGGAAATCTTGTTTTTTTAAAACTGAATGTGTTAAGTTGCACTTTAACAGGTTCTTCCAATGTTCCCGAGTGCTCATTACTGTTTTGAATAAATCATACACTGCAGATTAAACATTGTGACTGTGTCATAATTGATGTGTTTATTGGATAGCATTAGTAGTTCACTGAATGCTTTTATTTATTGCTTGTGAAGTGCTTACCTCCACAAGGGCCGTTCGGTAGATTGGGTTCTCTGTTTTGCCATGACACGTTAAGTTTCTCGGTCCCCACTGACACTCCTGGTCATAAGTTGGAGGCTGTGCAATTTAAAGTGATTCTAAAGGTTTGGCAATTTTTTAAAACAACAAACATGTTATACTTACCTATTTTTGCACAGAGGAGCCCCAATCCTCTTCTTTTTGGGTCCCCCGCTGGCGGTCCTGGTTCCTCACCCTCTGCCGAGTGCCCAAATTAGCAAGTTAATGAATTTGATATAGCGATATAGCGAAATCCACCTCTTCAGATATGGATCAACTCACTCATGAATGGGAAGAAAGAAGAGAGCTCCTCTAATGCAGCTCCAAGTGGGGGGAACGTGGTATTCCCTAAAAGCTAGGAACCGTTATCTTTTTAAATATTATTTCCTAAGGCTTAGTTTACTTTTGCAGGTTGGGAGTAAAAGCAGGTGGTTGCATTCTGTTTTTACCCCCCCCCCAAGCTGCAAAGGTAGTTACACAGGGGTATACACATGCAGTGGCTGCTCTTTGTTGTGGCAGGACAGAAATGAAACCCCCCCATCACATTCGATGGGCAGTATGCCAACAGTATTGCAGTGTGGTTGTGCAGGCATTTAGGAATGAAAACAAGTGGTGAAGAGGTGACCTAATCACTCTTCAGAGGGCTACTGCAAGTCCAAAGAAGCCATAAGATTGAGAATATCAAGTGCTTTCTGAAAAAAAGGAAAATTTGCTGCTTGGTGTTCTGACCAGACACAATTTTTGCAAATTAAAAACAAAAATCCAGAAAATTAAACATTTATACAGTAAGAAGGAAGAGGTAAGCAGGTTTTAAGTGAATCCTGGGATTTCAGTGTGACTTGAAATGTCTATTGTTGTTACAGCTGTTAAAATATATTCCATTAGAGGAAAGATGCCACTTACAATCTTTGTTCCCATATTGTCAGACTGCCTCTCGTGTCCACAGTGCTTCCGGGATTCTCAGCTGGTGTTCGCCTGTATTGGGAGGTTCTTTCCAGCATTCGGTTCACAAGCAACTTTCCAGTTTGCGTCTGAACTCCTTCCTAGTGCTTCCTGCTTCTGACTGACTTCATTTGTGACCTTAGCTCTTCCTTTGGTTTTTGCTTATCCGCCCCCTGCCCAGTCCTTTGGCATTTTCCCAGATGTACCAGCATGCGTTGAAACTCATCTCCACGTTCAAGAGCTCTGGTGAAAATTGGCTGGTGCTTAGACGTGGTGCCCTGGGAAATCCAATGCCATTTGCTCATACATGAACTCACTTCCTAGGTTCCTGTGACAAAAGATACACATTTTCAAAGCTGTTGTCTGGGACTCAATCATCTACAAAGGGTGCACCAACTGTAAGGTTGGTGGTAGTGAGTGAAACGTTTACCCAATGGTCTTGTAAAGACATTACATTCTAATTTCAAAAACTCAAATTGTTTGCACTTGTTGTTACAAAGGACTGCCACTAAATCAGTAATGGCATTTACTCTTGTAGGGGGCCTGGGCATTAATCTGTCAGGATAGGGTGAAGCTATCCAGAGTTTATGCCACTTGTTAGACATATAAAATATGTTTACAGTGGAAAGGAATGTCTCCAAGCCATTCTTTCAAGCTCTTCGCATTAAAAAGAAAAACTGTGCAAAAAGGAAAGCTTTAAATAGGAGAGGGAGACAAGGTGGACAGCTTTCATTAGCTTATTTGGCATCATTGTCGGTGGTGGACTAGTACCAATTATTTTTTCAATCTTATTTTGAATTTAAAAAAATATATTATCAATGGAAACGGTGAACCTGTATTAAAAACACAATTTCAACACTTCCATGGTTAATTGTTATGTTTTTTTTTTATTTATTTAAAATAAATAATATTACTGCACCATTGAAATGGGTGCCAAATTGGCTATTTAAAGTTGCATCATACCTTGGCTTAGTACTGAATGTTTTTTCAGCTTTACCTCTGTGAGCCGCAATATCTAACCTTGAGCTATTCCCTGACCTTCATTATTGACTTGGCATTTCTCTGACCTGCAATGATTTTTCTTTGTTTGTGTCTAAAATTGCTGATTACCTTCATTACAAATCTCAGCCAGGGCACCTGACCAAGAGAGGTTGGTAGGCTGGTTTGTTTTACATTTTACATTAAAAAAGGCACATCTTACTTAGCTGTCTAAAAAGACAATTTCAGCACCATGGAGAGCTTTTGGAGGCAGATTTGCCTTTGGGCTAAATTCAATTCTTTACTGATAACATACATATGAGATTCAACAGCTATTTATCGGCAGCTGCAATCACCTGCTGGGCATACAGTATATCCTGTTGTAATAGGTTGAACATGACTGTGGAATGCAGTCTGAATCCATTTTAATCTCCCTTGACTGAATGGCAATTCATTATTGACTGGGCAAACTGCTTAGTGAATCATTGATAAATATACCCCTACAGCATATAAATAAAAAAGATATAAAATATCCATTAACAAAATCAAAATGTAAAAATACTAAAAAAGAAAAAAATCCAAAAACTATTATACTCTGCTGTAAATATAAATATAACACATATAATTGCTACACAAACCATTGTGTAGTTTAATGTTATTATGATATACTGTACATATTACATCTATATGAATATAGTGAAAAAACTATCAGCGCAAGACTAAGTGAAATTCAAATGTGTATAAAATGTGCTAGAATAAATCAATATATAAATCCGGCTGCATACACAAATTGTGTCCACACCTCACAACAAAAACATAAAAATCAAAAAACGTGCTGCGCCAGAAGGGCACAAAAATAATTAGTGATTACATGAATCAACAAGTGTTATCAACAAAATATGGTGTCCATCATATGTGCTCTGATGAAACATAAATGTTCATATAAAGTGCTCCAAAGTAATGATTAGTATATCCAGGTGATGACAGGACAGCCTCAATCCCTTGTGAATCAAGCAGGAACCACCAGTGTGTGAACTCCCTCCACCAGTAAGATTGGCCTCTCACCTTGATACCAGACCCAAACGGGCCAGCATGAGCATATCAGGGGATAAACAGACTATCACAGGTAACCTCTCCAGCCTTCACCTCCGGGGGTCGCCAGGACATAAAATAAAGATAAAGCAAAGATCTAGTGCTCTCTGAATGTAAATAATGAGCTTTTATTGAGCATAAAGGGGTAACTCACATTTGTTGGGCACTCAGCCGTGCCTGCTGTTATGGCATTCAGTGTTGGAGAGTAGCACCCGAGCGATCGGCGTCAGGCACGCAGGCTCCGCCTCCCTATACGCGTTACGCCTGGAGCGTGGGCTCCGTTTGGCTTCTTCACCCCTACCGAAGAAGCCAAACGGAGCCCACGCGTATAGGGAGGCGGAGCCTGCGTGCCTGACGCCGATCGCTCGGGTGCTACTCTCCAACACTGAATGCCATAACAGCAGGCACGGCTGAGTGCCCAACAAATTTATAGCAACCCGGGATCCGTATCGCCCTGCTGTTAAACACAGAGCCGAATCGATCCCTGGAGGTCCGCAGCGAGCCGTACCTAGTTAGAGGAGAGTCTGATGCCAAGGTGATCAGAAGCAGCCCCAGACATCACTTCGGAACTGTAAGTGAATTTCCTTAAAATAATATTTCTCTAAAAGGGGGAACTGACTCCTGAGAAAACAGCCGAAGCAATACACTGGGTGGACAAAAGCTGTATTCTGGTCTATGAGTGGGGAAGGGGAGAGAGCGGCTGTTAACACGCCGGTGAGACATACAGACATTTCTCAGTACTTTATTCGAACCCCCCCCACACAAGAAGAAAGTGTTTCCTATTCCAAAATGGCACAGACACGCTCGGGGTCGGCTAATATAAATGCCTCAAAAAAAACTGGCAGTAATCAACGGGAACCTGCTGAAATCCCATTAGGGAATCTCAATCAGCAAGGGACGGACAAAAACACGCAGAGAACTGACTCCCCTACCCCCCAAAACTCCCGAACACAGGACAGTTTAAATGTGGAGTTGAAAGACTTATTGGCAGCTATACCCACAAAACAGGACATATCGGAAATGGCATCCTCAATTGTCCTGGCATTGACACAAGAAATCAATTCTCTTAAAGGACAGATGGATGCAATGTCTAAAAAAATAGAAACGGTGGAAGTGGAGACAAACGCTTTAAATGCTAGAGTGGTTCATATGGAAGACACACATAAAAATTTTGCTAGGCAATTACTGATCTTGAAACTCCAACAAGACGATGGGGAGAACAGAAACAGAAGGAACAATATACGCCTTCGGGGGTTAACGGACGCAGTGCAAGGCCCAGATTTAAAAACTAAAGTAATGGCTATATTAAATATATTCTTAGAAACCACTCAAAATGAGGAGATAGAAATAGACCGAGTCCATCGGGTTAAAGCCCCCAGAAGCATGGGAACAGACTTTCCCCAGGACGTCCTTATAAGGATCCATTACTTTTCAATTAAGGAAAGAATTATGAAAAACGCATGGAGAAAAGGCCCACTTGATTATGAAGGTTCAACAATACGGCTGTTACCGGACCTATCAAGACAGACACTTAGGATGAGAGCAACCTTAAAACCAGTTTTGGAAACCATACAGAACGCTGGGGCCAAATACTATTGGGGCCACCCTTTCCATTTAATTGTGGTTAAAAAAGATAGTTCTTACATTCTACGGTGGCCGGATCAACTACCGGGTCTTTTTACATTTCTCGGAACCCCCCCTGTAGTGGTGCCGGACTGGCTGGAGTTGCAGGGATACAAAGACTCCCTGGGGCTCCATATGCCCGGGAAGGGCCTATAAGAAGGGGCTAACACCCCGAAAGGGGTGTGACCCCACATTGGGCCGTGGAAATGAAGTACACACCGAGGGGGATTCACCCCCGAATAGAGGGACCTAAAATGTTGTGTTTTCTGTTTTTGATTTCCCTTTTTAGCCTAGAGGGAACAGGTAATATGGCTTGGGGAGCAGGAATAGCACGAAACAGACTAGAATTGGGTATTTTGTACCGACCATAAGGGGGGGATAGACCTTTAATTGGCCAGATAAACAATTGGATAATTCCCCCTCAATGAGGGACCATACGTATTGGGCTTAAATCAATCTTTTAAACAATATAGACATCTTTTGTGCTGTCCTGCTCTTCATAAATAAGTAAAGTCGGAGCGGCTGCTCGCCGGTCCTCAGGGAGCAACGCTTATAGTTTGAAGTGGGAAGACTATTGTATTGGGTGGTTTTTTCCTGTGATTTCTTTTTCATTTTTTTCTTTTGTCTTCTCGCTTCCTATAAATAGTATAGGTCCCACGGAACGACCTTCTCACTCGCCCCGAGAGTAGATAAGTGCATAGTTGCGCTTCGGTCAAGGTTTGACAATTAGGGAAAACAGGAGATTAACAGTGAGGATCGAGCATTGATATATCCCATCCCTCCATTTTTTTTTTTTTTTTTTTTTTTTTCTCTCTCTCTCCCTCCCCTCTTTCCCCCCCCCCCCCGCCCCCTTATATTGAAAAGGTGGAATAAGTTAAAGTTACAGGGGATTGAGGAGGGGGAGGTAAAATGGCCAGGGCTGGCAGAGCAGGTTTAAAGATGACCTCATTAAATGTAAGGGGTCTATCTACCCCCGAAAAACGCATGCGGGTATTGAATGACATAAGAAAGGGCCATACGCAGGTAGCCTTCTTCCAGGAGACATACTTTAAAACTGATAATATACCTAAACTGTGCAATAGATTTTATCCATGGGCATACCACGCCCCCTCACCAATATCAAAATCAAAAGGGGTCAGTATGGTTATAGCGAAGGAAGTAGACTGGATACACCGGGAATCAAAGATAGATCCACATAACTGGGAAGGGTTAAAGCTACTGCAATTGGAACGCCTATTATGTCGGACCATGCTCCAGTACACATAGTACTGGATCTGGACTCTGTACCATCAAAACCCCCCACATGGAGATTAAATGAATCCCTTTTACAATCCACGGAAATAAGAACAGAAGTAGAACTCGCCTTGACAAATTACTTCAAAGAAAATAATGGAACGCAGATGTCACCGTCTATGACGTGGGAAGCACATAAATGTGTTATTAGGGGGACGTTAATGATGTTAGGATCACGGCGTAAAAAAGAATATGAAAAGAGAATATCGGAATTGTTGACACAGCTAGGAAAACTTAGTTCAATGCATAAAAAATCATTAGCGCAGGTACATTTGCATGATCTTACTAAAACTAGAGAAGAACTAAATACCCTTCTATATCAAAAAACAATCAGAAGTTTAACACTCATGAGGAGGCAAATATATGAATTCTCCAATAAACCGGGGGCCATGTTGGCAAGGGCGCTACGTGGACCTCAAAAAAAAACAACAATTGCTCAGATACAAACAAAAAAGGGTGAGAAAGTTGTAAGGATAGAAGAAATTGTGAAGGAGTTTGGTAATTTTTACCAATCTCTTTACAATATAAATACAGGGGGAGAAGTAGATAAAGGAGACAGAGATCAAGTTATAAGAGCAAGGGAATATGTGGAATCTTCTGGGATGCCCTCACTAAAGAAAGAACAAATAGAGGCAATGGAAGGAGACATTTCAGAGGAAGAATTAGATTATGCTATAAATCAAAATAAACCCCACAAAGCTCCGGGCCCGGACGGTTTAACCTTACCATACTATAAACAGTTCTGGTCCCAGTTAAAACCCCCCTTATTAGCTCACTTCAATAACATTTCTAAAGGAAATCAGGTCCCTAGAGACAGCCTTCGAGCATACATTTCCTTAATACATAAAGAGGGTAAAGATCCCTCCTTATGTGGAAATTACCGCCCTATTGCGTTATTGAATCTGGACACAAAACTTTTTGCTAAGATCATTGCAAATAGAATTATAACATATATCCCACAGCTAGTACAATTCGACCAAGTGGGATTTATCCCCTCAAGAGAAGCAAGGGACAACACAACCAGAGTAATCGATCTCATATCTTACGCCCAGCGCACACATAGGCCCCTAATGCTCCTATCGGTGGATGCCGAGAAGGCCTTTGACAGGGTGGCCTGGGATTTTATCGAGGCCACCCTGTCACATATTGGGCTGGGAGAGGGAATGAGAACAAATATCATGGCATTGTATTCTGGACCTACAGCTGCAGTGAATGTAAACGGATGGAGATCAGATTTTTTCGAAATCAAAAACGGAACAAGGCAAGGCTGCCCGCTGTCGCCGTTAATCTTCATCCTGACGCTAGAGCCTCTTTTGTGCTTAATCCGCAAAAACACAGAGATCAAGGGGTTACACATGGGGGGAGGGTACCATAAATTAGCGGCCTATGCGGATGACCTAATTTTCTTTACAACAAACCCAGTACAGGAGCTGCCTTTAATTTTAGAAACAATGCAGAAATATGGGAAATTTTCACAATTTAAAGTAAACCTAGCAAAATCAGTGGCAATGAATATTACAATTCCAACGGAGATTTGGAGGGAACTGCAGCCCTCTCTTTCCCTTCAATGGACAACAAAGTCATTTATATATTTAGGAGTGCATATCACACCCCGAACAGAAGATCTATTTGAGGCTAACTTTCCCCCTTTCTTGAGAACACTTAAAAAAGATATTTTGAAGTGGCAGACCCTGGCTTTGACGTGGTTTGGTAGAAGCAGCTCTTGGAAGATGAATATACTCCCAAGAGTGCTCTATTTATTACAAGCTCTGCCAATAGAAATTCCAGAATATTTTTTTATGCAAATGAATACCTTGATGAGAACTTTTGTCTGAGCTAATAAAACTCCAAGAATAGGAATAAACATTCTTACCCGGCCTAAAATCCAAGGGGGGATAGGTCTGCCGGATTTGAAACGCTATCACAGGGCAATACATCTCACAAGGGTGCTTGACTGGCATTGTAATGAGAAAGCTAAACAATGGGTAAGCTTGGAAAATGCGTTGACAGAAAGCCCAGTTCCCTGGGGCCCTTGGGTACCGATATCTTCTGGCGACCCTATCTTCTCGCACCCGACGATAGGGACTACAATGAAGGTATGCAGAAGTATACAAAAAAAAGTACAGATTGCACCTCCAATATCCCCTATGTTACCATTAGTAGGAAATAGAGAGTTCCTGCCGGGTCATAATAAGGGCATGATCAGAATCCTATCACAGAGAGGGAAAACACGACTGGTAGATATATGGACGCAAGAGAATCCCCCTACGGTGAGAGAGATTATGACCGGGTCAGAGGAAACGATGGATATATTTTCTGCGTTCCAAATTAGACATTATTTGGTGAAATTACAGAAACAGGGATATTCCCCTCGGCCCCTGACATCTTTCGAAACTCTATGTAAAGGAGGTAATACAATTCCACATGCTCTATCGTTCTTTTACTCCCTTCTGACTAAGGAACAGGACGAACAAGCATTACCCTTTATGGTCAAATGGGAAAGAGAACTAGGAACTAATTTTAACCCGCAACAAATAAAAAAAATATTAGCACTCGCACATAAGGCCTCTATAGCTAATAGATACCAGGAGATTAGTTATAAAATTATGACGAGATGGTACAGAGTCCCAGTAGTATTGCATAAGATGGACAAAAAAAAAAACCCTGACAATTGTTGGAGATGCGGAGAAGCGGGGGGATCAATGCTTCATATCTTCTGGTCTTGTCCCCGGATCAGAGGCTATTGGTCAGAGATAGCGAGAGTGATTAAGGATCTCACTACAATCGAGGTGGGAGAAGATCCGGCTTTATGCCTATTGCACTTGACAAAGTTATCAACCAGGAAATATAGAAATTCCCTGTTGATCCATTTGCTTAATGCGGCCAAGGCGTGCATCCCTGGGGTATGGAGACAAATTACACCTCCATTATTACAAACTTGGTTCGCTAAGGTAAACGAAATATACCGGATGGAGACATTAATAGCAGCACGTAACAGTAGGGAGGGAAAAGCCCGCATCTGCTGGCAGCCCTGGACCATTTATACAGCCTCGGAAGAGTACCTGAGACTGCGAGAAGAGGAGATGGGAAACGGAGGGTAGGGGGGAATGTTGTTTTTCTTCTCTTTTTTTTTTTTTTTTTTTTGTTTCTTTCTCTCTTTTTGCAGGATGGGATATATCAAGTGTATCAATTATTTTAATTAGGAGAATAGTTATGGAGGATAGGAGATTCAAAGTGTCTGGGGGAATATGAAGGTGGAGGGTTTTTTTTTTTTTTTTTTTTTTTTTTTTTTTTTCCTAAACACTTGGGGTAACTGAATAGTAATATACTGAAGGGGAAGAGATAGTATATTTGATTTATGGTTTTAATATGTAATCACGTTTATGTTCTGTTAGATTTGTATTTTCCACTGGGTGGAATGTGGTAAGGATGAAGTGTATCACTAATAATTGATGTGCAGGGAGGGGGGGTGGAACAAATGGGTAGGTGCTTGTTTGACCTACCCCCCCCCCCTTTTTTTTTTTTTTTGCTCACTTTTTGAGCACTAGGGGTAACTAAATAACAAACATATGGGAGAGAAAGAGAGAGCACATTTTGACTTATGGTTTAACATGTAACCACATCTATGTTTTGTTAAGATTTGTAATTTTCACCGGGTGGATTGCGTTTTGAAAGAAGGGTATCACTACTCACTGAAGTGAAGGGGAGAAAGAACAAAGGGGTAGGATTTTGTTCAATCCTACCCCTTTTTTTTTTTTTCTCTCTCCCTCTCTCTCTCCCCCACTTCTGTAGAAACTTGGGAGAATCTCCTTTAGGGATTTATATGTTGATCAGAATGGACATTTATGCAGTAAGCTCTCTGAATATTATGAACATCAGATATTGTTTGTATGTGAACGTGTTGTGTGGAAAAATAATAAAATATTGGAATTAAAAAAAAAAAAAATGGAAAGTGTCAAAATAAATTTTTTTCAATGAAATAAACAATAAAAAAAAATCATATATAAGCACCCCCGCCCCCTCCTGCTCGCGCGCAGAAGCGAACAACTTTGGGATGAATTTAGAGCAGAAACGGTGAGTCAGGCCTTCTCGTGCAACATCAGTGACTGACCTCACAAATGGGCTTTTGGAAGAATGGTCAAACATTCCCATAGACACACTCCTAAAACATGTGGACAGCCTTTCCCAGTAATTATAAGTAATTTTTAAATACAGTGCTGCGCTACTGACCATAATCAAATCTGCAATAGTGATGATTACAAAAAATATATACACATATATCCCAAATGTAAACAAAGCAAATAAGGTTTTTAAATTAATATGAACAACCATCGTGCTCTTCACTCTTCTTATTGTTAAATCAAAGTGCAATCCCTCCACTTGGTGAAATGCCTGCTCACCTCACAATAAATATTCAAGGCTTTTCACTATCTTTCTTGTTGTTCACAATGGGTGGATCTCCTTCTCTCCTCCTGGGATAGATCACTCCTCACCATGGACTGTCAGGGCTTTACACTCTCTTTTGCTGGCTGCTTTCATTAAAATACTCTCCTCCTTTCCACTCCTGGGATAGATCGCTCCTTATCACAGTTATTTCACCACATGAAACAAAAAAGCATCTCTATAGTGCTCTCCATTTAAAAGCTTTATTAAAATGCCCCCTATTAAACTTCCACCTACAAGAAAAACAATAAGAATCTGTGAATTTCACTCTGTGTCAGAAAAGCTCACCAAACTGCCAGGTTAGGAGTGATTCTGTGACATTACAGGATAGGCTCCTTTCCCAGTTATAGCTGCAAAGGTTGGGCCAACTCAATATTGAACCCTACAGACTAAGACTGGGATACCATTAAAGTTAATGTGCATGTAGAGGCAGGTGTTCCAATACTTTTGACAATATAGTGTATATGGGATAAGTAGAATTCCCAAAAGAGGAAAGGGGCTGATGAGTTTAAAAGTTTGAGATAAGGGTCTCCCAACTCTATGAGTTTACTGATTATCATAAACTCCCTTAATAAGCTTTCCATACATTTTTTTAATTTAAATTGTGGAGGAGGGTGGTCCCCCCCCCTTGGGGAACTGATTTAAAGTGTTCCTCGGACCTATAACCACTTCACAGTTTGTGGAGGTAAAATACGTACATGAAAAACACACATGCCCTTTATTTATCTTGTTTAACCTCCCTGGTGGTATTCCCGAGTGTGGCTTGGGGTGGAATTTCAGTTCCATTAGCAGTAACCCCGAGTCATACTCGGGGTACCGCCAGGGAGCACATCTGGATCCTGTAAGAGAGATACTTACCTTGTCCCCAGGATCCCGCAATGTATTCCTGCAACATACGGTGGCCGGATCTTCTGTCTTAAGCTGTGAGCCCCGGCTTCCGTCTCCTGCGAGCGCCACGGCTGCTCCTGATGAAGTCAAGCTGATGAAATGCGTAGAGCGTAATCACGTCATTTCCGCTTCTGTTGGGACGCACATCCGGCGGCTGGAACGCATCACGTTCCGGAAGCTCAGCTGCATACGAGGAAGTTGCGGTCCCGTTTTCTTACAACACTCATTTTACCTTTCTAATTTGTAAGTACCTTTCTGTATTTAAAATAAAGTACTACATTTTTCAATACTTCACTATGTGAGGCTCTTCTTCCCATATACAGTCCGGATTTCCCCCACCTTATTACCTGATGTTGATGTTACCTGATGCCACATCGATTCCATTTTGAGTATATCCCATATCTTGGAGTGATGATATAATCGGATGACCAGAGCCAGTGAGATCAGGGCCCCCTACCTGACGGGACCTTACCCCCGGTTGTATACTAGGCCTATTACCCCTGTAGGAGTATATAGCTCCGGTGAGTGCGGGCATTGCTGAGAGGGGAGCACTTTGTTTCCTCACCTGCACGTCCAGATTGGATCACCTCAAGACTCACTTAAGTTTGGGATTCCATATCATCAATCACCTTATGGACTTTTGTCAATTATTTATTTAATCACCCCAGTCACCTATTCCGTTATTTTATACCCACCCCTATTTATATTTTTTATATGCAGTTACTTACACACTGGGTTTTGTTGCACCAGTCACTTTATTAATTTATTAATTGATATAATATTAACTTTTTACTATTTGTGATAATTTATTTACTGCTGTATACATTTATTTTTTCACCTCTAATATTTTACTAAACTACCTTTAGATGGCACATTGTGTCACTTTTGTTCATATTCACTGGAATATTATTCATTTATTTAGTATATTTGACCTATCAAATAAGGGCACTTACTTTTTGTGCACAATTTTTTATTATAAATTCTACACCTCTCAAAAAACCTTTTTATTGCATCATAGCACCACTGGCACCTTCGGCACTTTTATTTATTTATCTATGTTAACATATATTCTACTTATGTAATGTGATGATATATTAGGACACTATTATGTTTATGATGATTTATTCTGCTTAGTGGTTTGTTTTACCTGACTTTGTCCGGATATATTGCTTTAGGCAGCGCCATTTTCCTCATTCTCTCTCCCTCTTTTTCATGCATATCCCTTTTAGGGCTACATTTTGGAGGTAGGCAACAGCCACATCTTTTATCCTTAGTGCGGATTTATTCCTTTTTCATACAATTCCTCTGTATGCATCCGCCTCCGCTGCTCCTGCTATCCAGCTTCTTTCTGCTGCCCTTAGTGTGCTCTTCAGCCCCCTGTGCTCTCTCCTGGCCTCCCTTCGCCCCCACAACCATGTTAGGATGGAGAGCAGGGAAATAGCCAGTAAATGTGTCATTCACTGGCCTCTTCCTTTTCTGAATGGAGAGTCAGTGATCCCTACCAATCACTCACTTTGTATATTCTAAACAGTGTTTACTATTCATCAGTTTGTGAATGAATGGGAAGCTCGGTACAGAACTCTTCATGTCCATTCATTCAGTGCAACTGAGGCTGCAGAGATGGAGAATGAGGGCTGTGCCCTGAATCTGGTTTCTTTCTTTCTCCGCGGTGATCGCGGGTGAGGCTCATCCCTCGGACTGAGCCTAACCCCGATCAAGGTAAACAGCCAATGAAATTGGCTGTTTACCACGTGATCGGCTGTGTCAATTACAGCCGATCACATGAGCGGCTCCAGCCACTCTTCGTTCTCTCTTCAATGCGTGCCCCCCCCCCCGGTCGGGGACGAGGCTCGTCTCTCGGACAGAGCCCATCCCCGATCTAGGTAAAGAGCCAATGAAATTGGCTTTTTACCACGTGACCGGCTGTCAATCACAGCCGGTCACAGAATGTCAACAGAGAACACGGTACCTAGCTGTCACTGTGTTCTCCTCCTCACACACTGATCCTGTGTGAGGAGGAGATTGTGGTAACAGCTAGTTACCAATTACAGTGCACCCCAAAACACACTGATTGCCCCCCAATAAAGAGGACCTGTCACTAGCCCATCAAAGTACCTTGGGTACTCTGATGACAGGTACTCGGGTACTCTGATGACAGGTACTCGGGTACTTTGAGTACCTGTCATCAGAGTACCCGAGTACCTGTCATCGGAGTACCCGAGTACCTGTCATCGGAGTACCCGAGTACCTGTCATCAGAGTACCCGAGTACCTGTCATCAGAGTACCCGAGTACCTGTCTCCAGCCCAGAGTGCCCGAGTACCTATCTACACCCCATCAGATTACCCGAGTACCTGTCTCTAGCCCATCAGAATACCAAAGTACCTCTCTGAAGCTCATCAGAGTACCCAAGTACCTTTCTGAAGCCGATCAGTGTACCTGAGTACCTATCTGCCGCCCATGCCTCCTAGATTATGTGTTGGGGTGTTTGCTTTCCAAAATGGGGTCATTTTGTGGGGGTTTCCATTGTCTTGGTGTTCCAGGGCCTTCAAAAGTGTGATTGGTTGTAATGAAATTATATGTGTAATTTATGTCCCTAGAACACCTGATGGTGCTCCTTGCATGTTGGGCCTCTGTATGTGGCTATGCTGGGATAAAGTCCCACATATGTGGTATTGCCATACTCAGGAGGAGTAGTAGATTTTTTTTGGGGTGTCATTTTTGCTATGTACATGCTATGTGTTAGAAATATCTTATAAATTGACAACTTTGTGTAAAAAAAATGCGTTTTCATTTTCTTTCCACATTTTCCAAAAACTTGTGGAAATAAATGACATGTTCAAAAGACTCATTATGCCTCATAGAATATAAGTTGGGGTGTTTGCTTTCCAAAATGGTGTAATTTTGTGGGTAATTCCCTTGTCCTGGTGCTCCAGGGCCTTCAAAAGTGTGATAGGTCGTTAGGAAATTCTGTGTAATTTATGCTCCTAGAACACCTGACGGTGCTCCTTGCATGTTGGGCCTGTGTATGTGGCCAAGCTGTGTAAAAGTCTCACACATGTGGTATCCCCATACTCAGGAGGAGTAGCAGAATGTATTTTGGGGTGTTATTGCAAGAATGCATATACTGTGTGTGAGAAATAACTTGTTATTATGACAATTTTGTGTAAAAAAAAAAAAATGATTTCTTAATTTTCCCAATAATTGTGGGAAAAAATTACAACTTCAAAAACTCACCATGCCTCTTACTAAATACCCTGGAATGTCTACTTTCCAAAAAGGGGTAATTTGGGGGGTATTTGTACTGTCCTGACATTTTAGGGCCTCAAGAAATGAGGTACATCAGGTGTGATCAATTTTCAATGATTCACACCATTGTTTGTAGACTCTATAACTTTCACACAGACTAAATAATAACCACTAATTTGGGTTATTTTTACCAAAGATATGTAGAAGTATAAATTTTGGCCCAATTTTATGAAAACAAATTACTTATTTGCAAAATGTTATAATAGAAACTAAAACAAAATATGTTTTTTTCAAAATTTTCGATCTTTTTTCACTTATATCGCAAAAAATAAAAAACCCAGTGGTGATTAAATACTACCAAAAGAAAGCTCTATTTGTGTGAAAAAAATCATAAAAAATTTGATTGGGTACAGCGTTGCACGTAATTATCATTCAAAATGTGAGAGCGCCGAAAGCTGGTCTGGGCAGGAAGGGGGTGTAACTGCTCTGTATGGAAGTGGTTAAAGATGTAACTTTTGTTCACAAATCTAACCTAAACCCTATAATATTTTTGCTAGACACATTTATGGATAATTGTTTGGATCAGAAACTGGTCAGAGGAGCTCAGTAGCTCAAAAGAAAAATGTAATCTAAATCTTCCTGCTATTGAAATTGTAAAAAAAAAAACCTATAGTGCTATACAGATGCATGCAAGCGTTTTTTGCTGCAATTAAGCTTCCTGATAGTGAAGCAGATTTTAATTTATTCTTTCCCACCTTTTGGTAAACATAAACCACTGAACGAAAGCTATTTTTGTAATTCTGACTCTTTGCACAAAATTACTTTTTTTAACTCTAAATGTAATACTGTACATATAGAACTCTTGCATGTGAAAATATTTTAGCTACCTTGGATTTTAGTCTACAGAGTTTAATTTTGATTGCTAGCTCATCTCTTTCTGGTCCTCAAAGGATGTTACATGAGACCACCACAGACTAATGTTTATATTTGGCACTGTCGGTTACCGGGTGATATTTTTATTATCATTTTCATGCTTCACTACCATGATTTTGTGTGGCCTTTGTTATATTGCTGTTCATTCAACTCTTGCTCTAAATAATTTATTTCAGTTCATTAAAGACAGTTACCAGCATTATAGTCCTCCTGTATTGTAATTTCTCTAAACATTTCTGCCTCAGTAATTCACCTTAAATTTGATCTCTATTGCAACCTAAAAAAGCAGATCATCCTTTTGTAAGGGGATTCTCTAGTCCGCCTGTATCATGGCAAGGATTGCAATATTATTTTAGAATGGATCTGAAGAATCAAATTTTCTGTTATTACGCTTGACAACATTGATATGTTATGTGCTACCTTTAACAAATGTATGACTATACACTGAAAATATTGGGTGCATACCCCATTAATATGGGTATGCAATAATACTTTCTAGCATTTATTGTTTAGCCTTTTAATTAACAGATATAAATAATAGATTTCTTAATTTTGAGTAGAATGAATATTGCCTCATTTGCTAAAAATATTGAGCTGCTGTTTAACTTTATAGTGGATTGCCTAAAAGTCCTAGCAACAAGGAATCAAAAACACTCTAAATGGTAAATATGCCCAGTTGCAGGTGAACTATGGCTGCCCATCTTTTGGATGCTCAACACGTTATTCCAAGTCCATCTTACTAAGGATACCGTGGGATCACTTAAAATATGTGATTAGCCACTCTTAATTTAAGCTATTGATGTTCATTTTTACTGCAACCAAACACACAACATGAAATCAGGGAAATCAAAAACTTGAATCCTCTTGAAGTCACTTCTAGGGTTTTATGGATGATGACCAATGATAAAAGGACTGCTATACTGAACAACAGAATGCTTTACTTTGAGAAAGTATGATCTCAATGGATCCAACATTATTTACTTCCAGACTTTAATCACTGACACTGCCTTAGATCTTCCATAGACCCTACCCCCTCAGATTGTACCCCTGGGTGCAAACCCCCTATACCCCTAAGCTCTTCCCTATTTTCTTGTTCTGCTTCATACCTTTGCTCTACCTATTGCCACAAAGTAATCAATGTGATACATGTCTTGTAACTATACTTAATGCTGAAATCTGTGAAAAATTATCACTTGCAGTGGGGCTGCCCCTGCACCGAAATAGGTTAAAAGCAGGTTTAGATCTGGGGTGCTGCAAAATTTCATTTAAGTTACCTAATCTTTCACTCACAAAGGTCCCCTTCAGATTGTAAGACCTTGCATGTTCTTCTTCCCTACAATGCAGTGGTCTGATGCTCTCTGATGTCATGAAGACCAATGCAGAGCCCATAGCCCTGCAATGGATTGTCACTTGGCATACTCATGTCCACTGCAGGGCTATTGTCTGCTAAAAGCACTTTTACTTACTCTAACCTATTTTTCCTTGGCAGCCAGCGATCTGCACTACTTCCCCACACTCTAGCAGTGGACTGTTGCTTGGCATTATCATGTCCACTGCAGGGCTATGTACCTCTAGACCTAAATGAGCATTTAACCCTTGCAGTGTGAGCAAGGAGAAGCCCCACTGCAAGGCAGTGCTTTTCTTTCCCCAGAGATGGGCTATTGTAGAAGTTAAGCATATGCATTGTAACCTTGTAATGCTACCTCTGCAAAGATGAACTGTCTTTAAGCAATTTACAGTATATGAAATTTGTTGAAACCTTTAATAAAAAATATTGAACAGAAAGGAAATCCACATATAGCTATGTGTTTATATAATATTCTTCAAATCAGAATTATTAATTAATTTAAATACATTCCATGCATTTTGAAACAAGCTAAACTGTATTCACAACAGTATAGTTGGTATTTTTGTTATAATATTGTTTAAAAAGCTGCCTATATATTATTATTTGTATTAGCAGGTGACATATCCAGAGTGCAGCCTGTCAGTTTTTGGAGGAGTTTGGGCACTTTTAAAATTTTACTTATAAGCAGCCACTGAAGCTAGACAAACTGGAGATGTTCTCAAATCATTGGAGAGATGCAGAGAAGGTCTATCCCAAAGATGCTAGCAGAATCATTGGAAAATCTAATCCTTAATTTGCCTACATTCAACAGATGTGTTTTAAAACCTGACTTCTATAACAAATTAGTTGAAGCTCCAAAAGTATTTTTTTTTTTAAACCAGAAACAAAGTTTATTGAACAAAACAAAGGTTCACAGGCTTCACATAATAAGCTCCCTTACAAAGAGAGAATAAACAATCAAGTAGAATATGCATAGCATTACCAGATGAGCACATCCCCAGTAAAACACATCCAGCTGCCCGGTCATGGTCCCATGGCATAACATACATTTCCCTCCTCACCCCAATAGCAAAAACATATGGCACTATTGCAACAAGCGATCCATGATTAGATCTGCAGGGGCCAGGCCCGGCTGTGCCAACCACCCACCCCAAATTTTGGCATACCTTAGCGGGACACCTCTATGTTGATATATTAGGCGTTCGCAACGCAGAGTAGTTGCCATGGAGTGCACCCACATCTCCAATGTGGGAGGGGACGTCCAGTGCTGCAAAATGAGCTTTCGGGCTTGAAATAAAGCCCTCAACATTGCCAACCATATGTTGGTATCTGGCGAGTAGTCCTCCACCATGCCAAGAAGGCACGGCTTCGGGTCCACCAGCACAGACAGTGAAAATGCAGCATCACCAGTCCCGACCAATACCTGTGAAGCTTGGGGCAACGCCACAGGAGGTGAATGAGGTCCCCACAATCCCTACTGCACCTGGTGCACAAGGAGTGTGTTCTGAGACCCATCCTATAAAGACGGAGGGGGCTGCGGTGCACCCTAAGGAGTATGTATAGTTGGGAGAGTTGTTGCGCAATGCTAAGAGGGCATGTGCGCACCGACTCCAGTGCCTCGTCCCACTGATCGTCACTGACATCCCCCAACATCTGTCTCCCAGTGAGTTTTAGCAGGGCTAGGAAATTTCTCCAAATAATCAGTCAGTAGCATAGAATAGCATTCCGAGATAAACCCTTTAGTCGTGTTACAGCGCCTCGTCATAGTAAAGACCGGAGTCAGGGACAGTTCCGGGCACAGCAAGGAGGGCTGAGCCCGGATCGCGTGCCGCAGCTGTAAATATGAGAACAGCATGCCCGAAGGCAAGTCATAGCCGGCACTAAGCTGGGCAAAATCCAACAAGTGTCCCTGGCGAAACACCTGTTTAAGGTGAGTAACTCCCCGCATCCTCCACCGCGCAGCACATTGTAGTTTAGCCAACTCTGGATATGTTAAATTATCCCAAATTAAGCTGTACTCAGTAACGCCAGTAACCCCCTGCAACTGCTTTACCTTAGCCCATATTTTGTGCATTAATCTATAGGTGGGAAATAACCTGTTAGACTTCAAAAAGAGCTGTGACTCCAAAGCCTCAGGAACCCTGTGTGCAGCAACCTCATAAAGCACAACCCTGATAAGAGTCCCCAGTATCTTGGTCCCCCTCCCGGAGGGCCCTCACCAAATGCTGCAGCTGCGCCACCAAATAGTAGATCCAAGGATTGGGAAAGGCCAGTCCTCCCCTGTCCTTGGGCCTGTACAGTTGTTCAAGATGAATTCTGGCGACACCCGACCTCCACAGCAAGGAGCGGAAGATGGGGTTCACCAAGCGGAATAGTTTCAAAGGGATAACTACCGGGGTATTATGGAGAAAATACAAAAGTTGGGGCATTAAGATAATTTTCCCCAAATTAGCTCGGCCAGCTACTGAAAGCCATAACTTGGACCAAATGGCCACTTTGTCCCTGAATCTCGTCAAAAGTGAGAAGAGATTCAGCCGACAATAATCGGTAATGGTAGCGAAAATCACCACACCAAGGTATTTGAACTGCTGCACCACCTGTACCGGACAAAAAGTGGACAACTTGGGATGCAACCCCTGGTCCAGCGGAAACAAAGCCGACTTGGACCAGTTGATGGTAAGGCCTGAGAAGCCACCAAAATCAGTAATGATGCGCATCGCCGCTCGAAGGGATGGTCCGTGTCCCCCAGAAGCAGCAGCATGTCATCAGCATACAATAGGATCTTTTCCTGCAAAGTCCCGTACTGAAAGCCCACCACCGAGGCACTGGCCCGAATTCGTGCCGCCAGGGGCTCTATGGCTAGGGCAAACAGTAAGGGGGACAGGGGGCATCCCTGCCTAGTCCCCCTCTCCAGGAGAAATGGTGCCGACTGTCTTCCCACCTCTCATATTACCGCCCGCGGGGCCTGGTAGAGGAGATGGACCCACGCTATAAACGTAGGGCCGAAGTCAAATTTCTCCAACACCGCCCAAAGGTACCCCCACTCAACACTGGTAAAGGCTTTATTAGCGTCAAGGGACAAGAGGGCCCTAGAACCCACATTGTCCGCTCTACTCTGCATATTAACATATAGTCTACAGAGATTGACAGCTGTGGATTTGTTAGGCATAAACCCCGCCTGGACATCATGAACAATGGTGGCTACCACCAGGTTCAAGCGGCGAGCGAGCACCTTGGCCAGAATTTTAACGTCAGATTGTAACAAAGAAATTGGTCTATAAGAGTTGGGGTCCATCTGAGGCTTGTCTGGTTTCAGGAGCAACGTGATACTGGCGCCAGACATAGATGGAGGCAGACGACCGCTGCGCAGAGCCTCATTGAAGACCCGCAGCAGTCGTGGCAGTAAAGTGTCGGGGAAAGTCTGGTACACTTCCATGGGCAACCTGTCATCCCTGGGGCCTTAAAGGTGGGAAAAGAGCTAGCCGCCTCCCGAAGCTACTCCAGAGCAATGGGAGCATCCAATTTGGCTCTATGCGCAGCCGATAAAGCAGGGAGATCAACCCCTCGCAGGTATTCAGTCAGCTCCGAGTCATTATATGTCACTCTGGAGGAGTAGAGCTCGGTATAAAAGCAAACCAATATGCTCGGAGGAATTAACTAGGCTGCCCAAGGGCAGTCTAAGGGCCCCTATAGCAGGAGCCGCAGGGCGCACATTAACAAGTTTCACCAGGAGACGGCCAGTCTGCTCCCCCTTTTCATAAAAAGTGACTTTGGAAAAGAATCGCTTGCGCTCCGCCTCGGACGAGACAAAGCTAGTCAGTGCATCCTGAGCAGACAGCCAAGCTGCCCTGGGCGCCTCAGTGGACTGGCCAATATACTCCTCCTCCCGGTCCCTCACATGTGCAGTCAGGTGAGCCTCCCATTCTCTAGTAGAAGATTTAACTTTGTTAATGGTATCAATAAACACCCCCCGTAAATAGCACTTAAATGCATCCCACAAAAAAGAAGTGGGACATGGCTCTAGGTAAATTACTATCAGGGGGAAAAAGTTTTAACCAGTATGCAATGAGACGCCAAGGTACTCGAGGCAGGGATGATTAAGGTCTCAACTTAAGCCAACAGATTAGAGGGGCGTGGTCAGAAACACCCCTAGGGGCATACTGAATTTTAGACACTGTTGCCAGGGACAAGGGGGTACCCACACACAAATCAATGTGGGACAAAGAACCATGTGTCTTAGAGTAACAGGAAAACTGGGTAACAACAGGGTGCCGGGTCCGCCACATATGCACCCAAGACATCTCTCCCAGAAAACGGACCAACGGGGTACCACGGGCACCCGGCCCTACACTAGGAGGTGGGTGTCTATCCTTGGAAGGATCCAGCACCCCATTGAAGTCCCCCAGAACATACAGCAAAGCATGGGGTTTGTCCAATGTGAATCTCACCAGCTCCCTCAGCACATGAAGCGAAAAGAGAGGTGGGACATACACCACAGCAATAATACAAACACGGGAATGTATGGTGCAGTGTAAGAATATAAATCTGCCCTCCGGGTCACACATTTTGGAAATTTCCTGGTAATCCACTGATCTATGAATCAAAACACACACCCCCCTAGAAAAGGAGGTATGCGTGGAATGGTATATCTGTCGGGCCCAAGCATACCGTACGCAGCAGATTGTGTCCACAGTGAGATGTGTCTCCTGAAGGCCAACAATCGCTGGGTGATACTTGCGCAGTACAGAGCTCACCATAGCCCTCTTTAAGGGGTCACCCAAGCCCCGGACATTCCAGGATACTAAAGGTACACTTGAAATAATCCATATTGTGCAGAAGTACAATCAGGGTAAAGAAAACAATAAAAAAGAGCAGCTGGCAAGAGTGCAACAGGACCCAGCACACCGGATCACTCGTGTAGCAGGAAGCAGTCCTCCTCCGGGAGATGCGATCAGCAAGACATGAAGCAAAGCCTGTGTGGAAAAAAAGGGTACAACAACTAGTCCCAGAGTCCAGGCATCCGGGGCCAAAGAAAAACAAAGGGAAAGAAAAACAAAACGGGCGCCAACATGGCACAGGAGTCATCCACGGAGCAGTCAACTTGCGTGTACACTCCGTCAGACAGCACACTAGGTGTCACACAGCACTTGTAAACATCACTGTTTGAAAATAGAGCTATCCAGCCTAAACAGGCCAACGGTAAAAGGCCTACGGTAAGGCAAATAAAGTCTCCTCCAACAGGGGTAACACAGGAAAGCAGCCAAAAGTCAAAGGAAGTCAAAGGAATTCTCAAGGATCTGCCGCCTCTCGCTGTCTCGCCTGCAGAGATGGTTCGTTGACATCCAGCCACTCTGCAGCCTCACCAGCAGTTTGGAAGAAGTGGGTTTGACCCCTTGCAGGAACCCGCAGACGGGCAGGGTAAAGCATAGCATAAGGCAATTGCACCTTCTGCAGGCGTTGTTTGACCTCTTGGAACTTAGCACGCTTCTTCTGCACCTCTGCTGAGAAGTCCGGATAGATAGACACCCGAACCCCATTAAACTTGATTATGGCCTTCCCCCTTTGCCAGTCTTAGGGCCTTCTCACTGTCACAATAATGCAGTAAGCGTGCCAGCATGGGACGTGGCGCATTGCCCGGGATGGCCCTCAATGGAGTGAGATGGGTCCGTTCCACAGCAAATAAGGGGGAAAAGGCATCTCTGCCAAAAGCCCCCAGGAGCCACTGCTCCACAAACTCTGTGTGATCCCTGCCTTCCACCTTCTCAGGGAGCCCCGCAATTCTGATGTTGTTACGCCTGAGGCGGTTTTCAATATCATCTGTTTTGTCTTGAATGGCCCTAGCAAGGGATGAAGTCGCCTGGGCCTCTGTAATAATAGAGGGCAACCTGTCTTCCACCTCACTGATGCGCCCCTCCACGGCAGTAGTACGTTCCCTAATTTTTTGAAGATCATGGCGTAGCAGGGAAACCTCTTCAATGAGCCCCCCTAGCCTCTCCTTAACCTTGTCGACCGAAGCCGTGCACTGCTGTACCGCCACCAGTATCTGGCCTAGGGTGGGCTGAAGATCTCTATCCAGCAAATCCCCCTCAGTCCCCAAGTCCATGTCAGTAGGGATTAAATGTGGAGCAGGGTCAGCATCCATGTCTGCCTCCATCAGCGGCACAGCGGGGCCCCCCTCCTCACCACCAGCATGGGTGTCTGTCGCCTGGGCATAGGTAAGCCTCTGAGCATAATAAAGCGTATCTTTGGTACCCTCCTTGCGTGGCTTGCCCTGCTTACCGCCCTGTTCCTTGCCTTTGTCTGTGGCGCATGGGGTCCCCTTCAGCGTGGAGGCCGCGGCGCCATGTTTGGTCTCCAGGCCGGCAGTTTCCTCCCGGTTTTTGCGGGTCATCATGCTGCGGATTCAAGTCGCGGAAGGCACCGGAGGAATCCTCAGGGGAGAGGTAAGTAGTGGGAGCTCCATGATACGCGTCCGCTCACATGCCCTGCTTGGCCACGCCCCCGCTCCAAAAGTATTTAGTTAAATACCAAAAGTGGAATGATTCAAGAGTAAGATTGCAGTGGGTCATCCATCATCCTTGAATAGTACTGCCTGTCAGCTCACAACTGGCCTCACAACTAGCAATAAGCCAAATACACCTGGGTTTGGTTCGAAAAGGGTTCTGTGAACATGTGCAGAGTTCATTTTCCGACTCCAAACCCCATTGAAGTCCTTTCCCTTTATTTATATCAGCTGCCATCCACAGGAGCTGTAAGAAGTGG
Source organism: Pelophylax lessonae (assembly GCF_965119305.1). Lineage (NCBI taxonomy): Eukaryota > Metazoa > Chordata > Amphibia > Anura > Ranidae > Pelophylax > Pelophylax lessonae. The sequence goes on from NC_138772.1 coordinate 217,822,114, forward strand.
ATGAGCAGTGAGATCATGTTGGAGGATCATTTGGGGTCGGGCAGCATGATTGATGTGAATCACTGGATGACAATAGATGTGCATCATGGGACATTTTTAATTTTTTCTATCATGGGACTTGACAAAAACTGTGTTTTTTTTTTATTTTTTCTGTTAACACTCTTTTGTGAATTAGTCTGTACCCCTCACTCTTTTATATGGGGGATTTGCAGATTCTGATAAGCCGCCTGTCTGCAGACCTCCCACCCAACCAACCTGGTGGTGGGAAGAGACCTATGTCCTCATCAACATCGGAGCAAGGTGATTTTCCAGGGGCTCTCCCTGGCAAGGTAAATCCTCCTGCTGATGGCATGTGACCTGGTATTGGGGTACTGCACACGCATCACTCCCTTTCCTAACCAGTCAAGCTGCATGCTCGGATAAGAATCATTTTTTTGGGGGCACCCATGCTTTTTTCTTGATTTTTCCATGGAGTTTCTCCCTAAAGCCATAGCAGACTTATAGGGTCTGGTATGGAATTTAGGGGACCCTATGCCATTTTTTTTTGCACAGGGTCCCACTTACAATTTGTACTAGATCTGAAAAGCCTATTATAAAATAGTGTTTTTTTTCCTTTTAAATATGTCTGGCTCTTTTGTTTTGGAATTCCTGATCATATAAGTGAATGGGCTCAGTGATGTCACTGGTGATTTGCAATTCCCACACACACCAGTGTCCATAATAACCATTGACAGCTTTAAGCTGTTTTTTATAATAGTGGAAGTAATACTCAAATGGGTAAATGTTTGGGTGTTCGTTTGAGTCCCCAAACAGCCAAGGTTTGTTCTAAATACATGTTTGGACCCATACTTAAGCGTATCCCTACTGGCCACATTGCTGGTTATCTCAATGCCTGGAGGAACTTAAGACAGACATGTCCTCTCTGTAAAGTTTCATATTTAAAATGTACAGTTTACTGATAAAATAGTGCATTGTTACCCCTTTGTTTTTTCATCCTATAGTACATTAACAATTCCTTTAAGACTGTTATGGAGTTGCATCAGTGAACTGATTTTGTGGTTTTTAAATTGTACAATGTTAATCCAGATGTTTTAAACCAATATGTTTAGTGTTTTTATGGTCTGAAATATCAAGCACTGCTAAGGTAAAGGCATTCTTTAATTTTGTATGTCAAGACCCATCAAGTGAACCTAGATTTGTAAGTCAGTCAAGGTGATGAGCCTTTGTAAGAAATGTCACAATATAGAACTAAAATTACGGATAGTTAACAATCTGTTCTCTTTTTTTCACCTGTGGTAGGTAAGAACTACATAAAATCTTAAAATAGGCTTTACACCTCAGGGAAGAACATGGCCTACTTGAGTTGGTTTCCTATGAAAAGCATTCTATTTTAGATGAAAAATTCATTATAGTTCATTAGACTGCCTTGGGACAAATTCAGCAAACTGGAATGACGATCAGACATCTTCAGAATCAAAGATGATGACATTTGTAATATATTAGGTGAATTACACAATTGCCTTATTATTAAAACAAAAGTGTCCATAGCTAAAAGACTTTAAGGCTTCTTTCACACGGCGCTCCGGTTTTTTGCTCCGCTGCGGGATTTTTTTTTTCACGGAGCGGATGACACTTGTGTCATCCGCTCCGTATGTCCGCATATCATCCCATCCGTTTGGGGATTATATACGGACATAATGTAAGTCTATGGGCATTGCGGATGTCAGCGGATGACACCGCTGACATCCGATTTTGCTTCCTTTCCTTTTTTTGACCGGAGGAAAAATAGGGTTCTGTTCCGTTCCAAAAAACGGAACAGAACTGAAAGGAAGAAAATCAGATGTCAGCGGATGGTATTCCGCTGACATCCGCAATACCATTGACTTATATTATGTCCGTAAATCATCCGCAAAAAAATAGGATGTTTGCGGACATATGGAGCGCCCGTGTGAAAGGGCCCTAAAACACTACAGTAGCACTCCTTCAGTAATAAAATATGCACATTGCTTCAAAAAAGCCTCCCATATTGGCTTTTGTTCATCATATCAAGTCAATCACATAAAGGTGAACAAAAGTCTCTAGAAGAGTGAGATGGTAAGATAATTTTTAGTGTCTTGATGCTCCGTGAAGCCAGTCATCAGAAACACACCAAGTGAGTCACACTCCCCTAAAACTCAACACTCAGGACTACAATGAATAAAGGAAGCGTATTAACGTGAAATAGCCGTAGAGCATAAGAGCAGTGCTGCATGCCAGAGGTCCATAGCCACCAGTACTACTCTGAGTCTGGTGGCTCTTTATGTAAGTGCTTTCATTGACGTCTGCATTTTATGGATCAATATTGGATGTTTTATTCGGCTTTTAGAGTTGCCTGTTATACTTTATTTTAAATAAATACTACACCATGAGAAGATTTTCTCTCTCCTATGTCTGCTGATTTGTGCACCTGTCCTGTTGGAGTATTGAAGAAGGAGATATCCTCTGGTGTGAACCCCTTTATATCTGGCTTTACTCAAGACCTGATCCTACATTAAAAACGCATTTGCTGCCCTAACCAGGCAGCATATCGGTCTGGTGAGTGCACATTCTTATCTTGGTGAAGGATCACTGATGGAAGAGTGTCTGTTTTAATTTTATTGGCACTGAATATCAGCACACATCTGTGGATTTATTTAAAGGACTTTATATGTTGTTACGGACTGAATTGTCATACACACCCTCTTTTAACATCAGTATTTTGGATTATTTGTCACTTTAAATCATTATTTGAGTGCTGCAACCACATTTTACACAAATGAATAAAAGGCACTTGTTCAAAAGTCACACTCTAGATTTCCTCAAGACACTGGTAACTTGCAATCACAGGATCTACAGTATATCAGGAGCTGTAAATATATGGAGCAGTCATATTTACACCAAGTGTCTGCAACTGGCATCTTACCACACTGGCTCGTCGCTGTGCTGTGGTGTCTGTCACATCCGGCGACACGCTGACATCACTGTCGACCGCCCTATTGTCCAGCTCTAATGTGTTTCGTCATTATGACTTCGTCTGAGGGTCAGGTTGACAAACTTGTAAAGACAAAATGTTTTAGAACGAGACCATACAGCGACTGGAAGTAACAACAACATGCCGCCAGATATGACGAACACCGTCGCATAGGGAGGAGCAAGTGTGGTGAGAAGCCAGTTGCAGAGACTTGGTGGAAATTTGGCTGCTTCATATGCAGTTGTGTCCGTAATATACGGTGGCATGCTGATGTCATTTTCAGTTCCTGTGTGGTTCCACCATGACACGTTTTGTCAACTGTCCCTCAGACAAAGTCCTAATGACAAAACATGTCAGAGTGGGACAATACGGCACTGGGAAGTGACATCAGCATGCCGCCGGATGTGATGGACACTGTCGCACAGCGAGGAGTGAGTGTGGTAATGTGCCAGTTGCAGACACTTGGTGGAAATCTGACTGCTTCATATATTTTCAGCTCCTGATGTAGATCCTGTGTTTGCGGATTACCAACACCTTTAGGAAATCTATAGTGTGACTTTTGAGCAAGTGCGTCCTATTCATTGTATAATGGGAGTGGTATTCACTTGTTGTGTTTCTGGGGACTGGCTTCACAGAGCATAAAGACACTAATTATTATCTCATGGATGTCACTCTTCTAGAGGCCTTTGTTCACCTATATGTGATGGCCTTAATATGAACATAAGCCACTATTGGGTGCTTTTTGTGAAGCAATGTACATATTTTATCACTGGAGAAATGCTACTTGAATGTTTTAAAGTCTTTTAGCTATGGGAACTTTTGCCTGTGTAGCAATATTTCTAGGCATTGGGCTTGATGTGGGTCTGCCATTGTTACCGGGAACACTTCCAACACATTTAAGTTGAAAACCCAAGTGTGAGAACTGAGACAATGACCATTATGGCATCTTTGGTTTGTGTTGTTTATTTTATAATGGGGGTGGGAGAAGGGAATGAGTGGGATACTCCCCTGGCTCGACTAGGTTTAACTGGGACGCTTTGTTGAAAAATGCCTATTAGCGCTGTCCTGATGCCAGCTGAATGCCGACCAATGCTTCCTGGCGCTTGAAATACTGTTCTGCTGAAAGTGCTGAAACTTCAATTTTAACTCCTTGGTTAACTCGAGGACTGTAATAATACTTGACTCACAAAAGTCCTGTGTATGACTCCCTCCAGCCCTTCACTGACTGAGGTAGCTCCTTGTAACTGCTTGTACTGCTGCAACTCTTAACACTGCACACTTGACTCTTCAGGGCCCAACCACTGGCGCCCCCTCTACACTTCCAGGGTCCTCTCACTTAGCAACCTCCTTAACACTTCAGGGTCCTTTCACTAGGCAACCCCCTTGACACTTCAGGGTCCTTCCACTAGGCAACCCCCTTGACACTCTCAGGCTCCAGGATCCCTGGGACCTTCACCGGAGTGGTCCCCTCTACACTAGGCAGACCCCAGGGGCAGTTCACAGTACTCACGACCTTGGAAGGATTTCCTGGAACTGAACCTCCCTTTCTCCACTGGTCCTCGGCACTCCGGATCCTCTCTGCAGATCAACTCAGCTCTCCCTTCTGGATTCTCAGGCAGCTACCCAAGACACCTGATCCTTCTGACAGGAGGAGAGACAGCCGTACTCTCCCTCCTGGGACTCTGCTTCCCGCCAAAGACGCTGCGTCATGCCTTCCCTTCAAACCTATACCCACTCCCAGAATCCTCTTCGGCAGAATATGCCTTCTGGGGTAGATACAGGCCTGAATGGGCTACTGATTGGATTTCCTCCACTGCCCAATGAGAATCCCCTCATGGAGCCAGTGAGGAGACTCCCCTCTCAGCAGCCACACCTGGAAGATATGACAGCCCAACTGAAAATCATAGCCCTACTGTTATGCAGCCAGAGCCCATTATGCTTTTACCTAGCACCTACCTTGTAGGGTGCTACATCCACCCCACACCAAACTGAGTCAGGTCCCTCTGACTCTGAGGCAGCCACCTCCTATCAAAAACATTAGCCAAAAACCCCACAAACCTGCAAAGGGGGAGAAGGGAGAAACAAATGTACAAATAAATTAAGGATGAAAAAAATATAGCTTTACATACTCTGCTGTACAAATATACAAACATTTTAAAGCGGTTGTAAACCCTATAAAAAAAAAAATAAAAAAAAAAAACCTGCAAGACAAAGGCATAATGAGCTAGTATGCATCGCATACTAGCCCATTATGTGTAACTTACCTTAAAACGAAGCCCCGACACGGACCCCCGGACATCGCTGTGGGCGCTGCCATGATCCCTCGTCGTCTCTTCCGGGTTCTGCGGGTCCGGCGTGCTGATTGGCCTGCGCGCGGGAGTGATTTTTCCGGCAAGCTCCCGGCAACTTAATTGAAGGTCCCCCCGGACCTTCAGAGCGCATGCGCCGCTCGCGCGAGCGGCTGCATGCACTGTAGATATTATTTGTACCTACAGGTAAGCCTTATTATAGGCTTACCTGTAGGTAAAAGTGTCAAAAAGCACTATACTACCGCTTTAAGGTGCATGAGAACTGATGCACCCCCCACCAAACGAACTCGCTTGGTGGGGACCACAAAGAAAAATTCAATGCACATTTCCTAATTAACTATCTCTAGGATGATCCCACCTGTAGAGAAAAATGAAAGCAAAAGTTAGTCAACTGCATACACTCTTGTGAAAATACAAGACAGTTGACAGTTGAGTGGAAAGACCCTCCTTGTAACTTTAAGGGCGGCCTATCCTCTCCCTTCCCTGACTACCTCTGCTGACCAGTATCTTGACTCACCGGGTCCACTCCTTGCTGGTAAGAAGTCTGTACCCTGTCACTGGCTAACTATGCAGAGTCCTTTGATGAAGTGAAACACAGCGCCCTCTTGCTGTCTTTCAAAGTACTTCTTGAAGGAACAGGGCAAGTCACAGTTCTGTATGACCTGCAGTCCTACTGAGTCAGGGAAGCAACACAAGGGTCCTGTAGGGCACTCCCCACCAAAGTTCCTGGACATGCTTGAACTATGCGACAAACAATATTTTCTCTTGGTCAAAACTGTGGACGACTTCCCACACAGTTATTTGTAATCCACAGAGACCCTGGCCCATTGGCCCAAGCTGTCTAGTATAACAACATTCTTTCCAAGACCCTGGTCCAGCAGTATACTTTCAAAGTTCCTTGGTCAGTTGTGATAGCCAGCCGGCCAACACAGTTTTGCTTGCTTTTGAAATCCTTAAATGAGACACTTGCTTCCCTCAAATATAATAGTCAGGGTGAGGGACCTGAACATAAACACCTTGCTCATTCTTGACTCTGTTGGACCAGGAATGTCCTGATCCATCTGTGCGACGGACCTCCACTCTGTCTATGTAAATTGAGTGCCCAAAGTTCCACTGAGCTTTCACACTGTCAAATTTTTCCTTTAACGTCTCTTCTGGGGAGTCCCTGTAAGGCTTGGGGACATACAGGAAATCCCAAATTATTTTATCACACCAAAAGTCCTGGAATTTTTCCACCATCAGCATCACCTCTCTGGGTGCATATGGATAGTCATATCCATATTCGGGTGCCACTTTCTTCTGTAACCATCTCTGCATGTGGAACAGCCGGGGGAGAGTCCTCCTGTTACCTCTCCCCTTTGGAGAAAATGGAGTGTACACTCTTTATGTCATATTCTCATAGACCGCGTTCTGGTCTCTGGGCCTGGCAATGTTTCTTGGAGGGGTGAGGTCTGGGATCCTTTCAACATAAGCGTCACAGAACCTCAATTTCCGAGCCAAGTCCCCCCTCGTCACCAGTGCAGGCATCGATCCCCTCCCCATGGAACTCTGCAAACGAGTCCCCCTTCCACATAATGCATGCCCACTGACTGCTGGCAGGGCCTCTAACTGCATCATCAGACGCAACATGTTAATATCAATGAAAAAATGGGTGTTGGCAATGGTATGGGTTAATGGGACTACCTGATGACACGAGATTGAGATGCAAAATGCATTGTGGTCCTTACTGATACCTGGAAACACAGAGATCCAGCGACGTCATATCCTTCCTGCTTGAAGCGCACGCCGCAGCTGCTACCACGCTACCAGGGCTGTAGAGGAGTCTCTGGACAAACAAACAGAGCACCAGAAACAGACCCTTTTATATACAAACAGCGGTTTCACCTAGTGCCAGGAAAGGCACTACTTCTTGTAAGCAGCCATTTCTTATTTTTACATTTATTTAAAAAAAATAAAAAACGGTATTATACTATATTTGGCTTCCCTACTATTTTTCCTATATACACCTGAGTGAGATCCAGAAAGAGGAGTGGAGGAAAAAAAAGCGATTTAGGTCCTGGTGACCTAAAGCCATCTGGTAAGAGGCAGAGATTGCTTATTTTATCAAGAGCACATTTGGAGCACAAAATCACCTTGAAGAACTCATTTATTTTCATGGACTATTCTCACTTGTTGCACAATTAACGTTGTGGATACATCTTTTTATTGCATATGTTTTTTAAATATTTTATGAATTTTTATTAATAGCATTATTATTAATATTTCACATCACCATCACCAGTGTCACTCATTCATTATTTGTTTTCACAACAAGTCACCAATTATGCACACTGTTTGTGTCCAAATATTTTAAATTATTTGAATTTTACCATAAATGTTCATTTAATGGTATTATCATAATTTTATTTGAGTTACACACTGGTTGCACTTTAAATTGGATAAAGAACACTGACATAACTACCAGAACACATTTAAAACCATCCAGATTTACAAACACATCTTGAGCCTTAATGAATTAATTCCCATTAACCCATACCATTGCCAGCGCCCATTTTTTCATTGATATTAACCCTTAATTTTTTGGGGTGACTCACCACAAAAATAAAAAGGGCAGCAGGTATCCTGAATTCATATAGGGTTAATCCATATACAAAAAGAACAAGGCGCCTTCACTTTGATAAGAAATAATCAGACGCAACATGCCCCTCCCACCTCCGCGGAGGAACTTAGATTCAGTCCCGGTCACCTCCTGTGTGAGGCCTGATTCCCATGTAACACATAACTTCTTGGGTCGGCCCTCACACTTTTCTGCCCGTAGCAGCAGATAACCACACTGCCCACACTGGACCCACGCTTGTACTCTTAACGTGACAGTGGCACATTGAGGACATACCGCTCCTAGGAACTCCCGGCCACCTCCTGTGCACAGCGCGAGTCCGCCGTCCGGTACCATCCGGATACCGGTGTCCCAGACTATGGACGGATTGGGCTGGTGGATCTGCTCCGGGTTCTGCCTGGCAGAGTCTTCACCCATGGTGGCAGTGATAGCAGGTACACTCTTCGTTTCGCTCACGAACGACATGCTCCTCTCTCCTACACATGTCTCCCGCACAGCCACACCCGAAGGAGGGATTATTAATAGGGTCACCTTGGTCACTCCTGATTGGCTGAATTTTCCCACTGTCTCCACCCTTTTGCCATATTGGGTGATGACTCCTCTTGCTAGGCAGGTCTGCACCTGGCGCGCTTTCCCGCGTGGTGCTGTAACTCTTCCCCTGTCATGCTTTACTACGATAGCCCACAGGGAAGTAGCTGCTAAGCGGATCATGTCACTTGCCAGACATGCATCCACTCTTCTCAATTGCACTAGAGCCACAACTGCATCTTCATTCACTGAAACCAGCTGTCCCTCCTTGCTTGGCAAGAGTAATATCCCGCTGTCGGTCATACGGTCAATAGCTCTCTTCCTAGCCACACATGTGCAATTCATATCGTCCATACTGTCTCCATGGCTAGCCCCACTGCCCTTCTCGGCATGGCCGACTATGATTCTCACAGTATCGGTGCAATCACTATACAGAATAAATGTCCCGCTTTCAAATGCACAGTCAACATCAGTCCACATAGCTTGCATGTACACCCGGCCCCTGGCACCTCTCTTCCCGTGCTCCCGGCCTCCATCTTCACTGTCCCCACTGCGACCTCTTCCTGTTAAACAGTTGCAGCATTCATGTACTTTCACATTTTTTTCACCTGCTATCCATCCACAGCAGAATACCTTTCATAGTCCATATCAAAAGTTCTCATCAGATTGCAGGTTTTACTTGAACATTTGCGTTGCCACGAGCAACCCTCCATATGTACTTCTAGCTTCATCAGCATTTTTAAAGCTGCAATACAGTCAATCCATGTAAGTTTGAATTTCTATATACAGATAGATAGATCATTTTTGATAGTATTTACAGGGGTGGGATAGTTAGCATTAGAGGTGGCAGAAGAGGGAGAGGCGGTAACTATGCCCAAAAAGTGTAGCTCTTTTTAAAGCAGGTAAGGTATTGTGGTCTATACCTATCTGGAGAATAGAAGATTTGGATAGATTAACAAAACAATAGGGATAGAAAAAGATGGGGCTTTACGGGCCAGTGGGAGTAGAAGGATCAGACAAAGAAGCGGTTGTAAAACCAAAATTACATTTTATTTGTATAAAGAACAATAAAACCAAGCATGGGCTGCCATGCATATGTGATAACAAAGGACTGACATGACATACAATGATAAAATCAAACAATTAACGTCACTCGTAGTATAGAAACATGTCCCCTAAAGGGATTATAACCAAAAAGCCAAGGGCTTGCTGGGGACCTACCGTGACCGAATCCAGCTTGAGACCCATCTTCCACCTTATAAAGGCTTTGCTTTTTGGTTATAATCCCTTTAGGGGACATGTTTCTATACTACGAGTGACGTTAATTGTTTGATTTTATCATTGTATGTCATGTCAGTCCTTTGTTATCACATATGCATGGCAGTCCATACTTGGTTTTATTGTTCTTTATACAAATAAAATGTAATTTTGGTTTTACAACCGATTCTTTGTCTGATCCTTCTACTCCCACTGGCCCGCAAAGCCCCATCTTTTTCTATCCCTATTGTTTTGTTAATCTCTCACAGGGGTAAGGGCCTATACTACACGGTATTTCTGTATAGAAGATTTGGATACGTTCCATTTATAGTATGATCCATTGCCAAAACATTCCAGTACAGTTTGCACTTCATTAAAGGAAGAATCCAGAGTCGTAAGCCCCACATCATCAACAAAGGAGCCGATTATGTGTGAGTAATTAGCTATAAATATGTTATAGTAATTAAAGGGTTTGATCCAATGGCTTCCTTCAGGGACTCCATTAATAGAGCAAAGATCAGGGGAGAGAGCAGATAGCCTTGGCGAGTACTTTTTGCAATATTAAAGCTATCTGATATGGCATTTGAAGTATATATTAACAGTGGGGTGGTGTACAGAGCTGAGATAGCAGAGAGAACAAACCCAGCAAGTCAATGCTTTTTCTACATCTAGGGTGAGAAACAATGAGGGCAAGCTACGTGTCTCAGCAATCCTAATGAGGCTAAACATATGTCTACATAGATTAGAATAAAACAGAATAGAATAAAATAGAATAGAATAGAAAAGAATGTAGTAAAACAGGACAGAATAGAATAACATAGAATAGAAAATAAAGGAAAAGAATAGAAAATAATAGAATAGTAAAGATTAGAATAGAAAATAATACAAAATAAGGAATAAAATAGAATAAAAAAAGAATAGAACAGAAAAAAACAATAGAATAGAATAAAATGGAAAGCATATAGTCCTCTGAAATTCAAGTTTGGAATAGATTCAAATTCAAATAGAATAGAATAGAAAAGAACTGAATAGATAGGACTAGAATAACATTGAAAGGTAAAGAATAGAATAAAATATAAAGAATATAACCATCTTTTTAAATTCATTTTTTTAATAGAATGAATTACAATTAGAATAGAATAGAAAAGAGTAAAACAGAAAAGGAAAAAAAAAGAAAATAAAGACACAGAATAGAAAAGAATAGAGTAAAACAGAACAGAAACGAATAGAAGATAAAATAATAGAATAAAATAGAATAGAAAAATAATGGAATAGAATAGAAAATAAGGCATTAAATAGACATGAAAAGAATAGAATTGAACAAATAGAAGAGAATAGAATAAAATAAAATTTAAAAAAATATAACCGTCTTTTGAAATTTGAATTTCAAATCAAATAATTTCGATTCAAACAAATTAGAATAGAATAAAATAGAAAATAATACAATTGATTAAAATAGAAAGAATATAACCCTCTTCTGAAATTCAAATAAAATTTTTTGAATTAAAATAGATTAGATTAGAATAGAATAGAATAGAAAAGATTTGAATAGAATAAAAAAGAATAGAATAGGAATAAAGCAATAGAAGAGAAAATAGAATAGAATAAAATAAAAAGAATATAACTGTCTTCCAAAATTAAAATTTTGAAATAATAAGTTCGGAAATTCAGATTTTTGAATAGAATAAATTTGAAATTGAATGCCGATTCAAATTCACGTTGCTGTTCTGCAGTGTATAAGGCTGTGTGCAGCTCTCCTCTCCTATGCCGCTATCTTCCTGGTTGGCTTTCCAACCCCGCCCCCCCGAACCCCCCCCCCCCAACTGGTCAATTTTTTTTTTTTTTTTTAAATAGATGAAGGAAGAATCTGAATTTACTATTGTTACTGTATCCCTATTGGTAGATATGTCTTCTCTAAAAGTAATGCAAAATAATGTTTCAACCTTAAACGAAAGAAAGATTTCTGTGTGATAAATGATGTTTTGTGCATGCTTGTACTGATCAGATCAGTTTCAAATGTTTGGTTTTCTGTTAAAAGTGTGAAAAGAAGAAGTGGAAAACTGGAGCTGCTAACAAAGACATAAATGTCAATTTGCCTGGAAAAGGCATTAAAATAAAATAAACAATGTTTTGAGTGGTTGCACTCATTTGGTAACAACTCCATATTCTCTTTTATAAAGAGACGCTGGGATGGCCTCTGCGTATGGGACAAAAGCAAACAGAAGGTGAACTTAGCATTTTAAGTGCAAAACCTCTTTACCTGGTTTGAACATTATATTTGTTTGATACAATAGTGTGTTTATTATAGAATTTCTTTCATTTTTTGCTAAGAGGATGGAAAAATCCACATCTACTGTACATCTCTTTAGGTCAACGTCTATGCTATTATTTGCAGAGTCTAAACTTCTTACTTTCCTATTGATTTTTCTGTAGCTAGAACTGGATAGATCAAAAGGTTGATATTATAACTTGCCAACACTTAAAGAATATAGAGGAAGGCAAAGAAGTGTTACATAACTGTAAGAGTCTACTTTCAGATATCCAAAACTAATAATCTACTTTCATGCCACAAATAATAAACTCAAGTTTAAAATATCATTGAAAAAAAAAAACATATTTTTTGCTACTACAATTTTTTTTTTTTTTTTATAGGTAACCAAAGACATCTTTAGGTGTCAGGCACTGGCAATCAAACCTTTCCTGTGTGTTTGCCTTTATAGCACTCATTTGATTGTTTTAGCCTATATATATATATATATATATATATATATATATATATATATATATATATATATATATATATATATATATATATATTCAATGAAGTGACCAGCGTTAATGCCCCCTTTCAATGTAGTGACCAGCATACATGCCCCCTTTCAATGTAGTGACCAGCGTACATGCCCCCTTTCGATGTAGTGACCAGCATACATGCCCTCTTTCAATGCAGTGAACAGCATACATCATGCTTTGCTGGGGTTTTTTCACCTTCCTCTGGATCAACTGCGGGTATAGGATTGTGTATTCGGGATTGTATGGTTGGGTTTTCATTACTGTTTTTTGTTTTTTTATTGGTTGACCCAGATGGACTTGCGTTTTTTTTAACCTGACTAACTATGTAACTATGTAACTATATGGGGAAAAAGTAGAAAGTACAAAATGTCCTCTTTCAACACTTTCTTTTTGTCATCTACTGCCAGAAGGAGTAAGTAGAAAGTCAAAATCTGTGTGTTGTTTTCCTATGGTGGCCTCAAAATGCTACTCTAATTAGAAAGAAAGTTGGAGCCCTAACAGGAGTATCCCTTAATAAAAACCAAGCTGCTTACCTCCTGAACGATACTCCTAAGAAATTAAAAAAATGGAAGGCGAGGATTGAGTAAACTCAGGAAACGGAGGACCTTACCATGATTTTGAAGGAAAGGGAAGACAACTATTGGAAAGTTTGGACTCCCTATCTCTTTTACCTTAAACTGCGTAAGGGGTTCTTTACTATCAGAGCAGTAAGGATGTGGAATTCTCTTCCACAAGCAGTGGTATCAGCAGGGAGCATTGATAGTTTCAAAAACTGTTAGATGGGAACCTTAAAGACCACAACATAAAGGGGTATACAATGTACGGTTAACAGCAAACACACACACTCACCATAGTTTGGACTGGATGGACTGATGTCTTTTTTCAACCTCACTAACTATGTAATATGTAATGTTTTATTTTCTTTATTTTATTTACCCCCTTTTCATTGCCCTCCCTCTTTTCTTTTTGCTCTCTATGACCCCCCCCCCCTTTTTGGTTAGTCTTTTCTGTACTTTACCTGCTGTATGACATATTACACATATGTCAAACACAAGGCCTGCCGGCCGAATCCAGCCCTCCCAACTGTTTCATGTGGCCCCCACACCTCTCCTGCAGCTGCAGCACCCCCTCGTCTCAGCCCCCATGACAGAACCCCTTCCACCAGATCGTGTGCTTCTCTATGCAGCTTTGGAGAGGTTCGTTTCTGTTCTCCCCCCCCCCCCAGCATTCGGCAGCAGAAAGGAGGACAGAACTCCTCCTACAGATCCTGCACTATTTGTGCAGTCACAGCACCCCCTTGTCTTTGCTTTCCCTGGACTTAGCATTCGGCTGACTTCAGCCCTCCTTTGGTCCTCCTCCAGACCCTGATTCCCAGCTCTGCCCCACTTCTTCCTGGCAGCAGCACAAGGAGTATATTTATATAGTCTTGCAGAAACAACTGGCTCCTTGAGGCCAACCATATTGCTGATGCAGCCCTCAATGAAATTGAGTTTGACACCTCTGATCTATTACATAAATGTAAACTATAAATTTGGTTTTGGAATTCAACTATTATTGATAAATGTTCCCATCTCCTGGCCACTTTCAGCAACATTTATATGCCCTTTTTGTTTGTGTATGCTCTGCATTATTAGTTTTGTTCTGTAATGACCAGTCTTACTTGCTCATATGGAACTGTCATATATTCTTTCTATTCTGTTTTATATTATATTGTAGGATTCCATGAACGCTAAAGAATTTATAAAAAAAAAAAAAAGAAAGAAAGTTGGAAAAATCTGTCAGGAAGAGTCATCAAGTACATGTTGTAGAGCCTCCGATTAATATATATAAAAAAAAATATATATATATATATATATATTTTTTTTGTAATTAGTGCAGTCACTGTATGTCAGCCCATGGAGTTATAATACTGCTGTATAAATAAAGAAAACACTAAAAAAAAAAATAATAATAATAATTTACACTTTCTCTTTTTAAAACTATGTACAAAACACTTTTAGAGAGTATTCAGATTACATTGACAGCTTGATGATGACTAGGAAATAACAACTGAAAAAAAATCTGAAAGATCTGTAGGTAGTAAGTAATAAGACATGGTAGTGAAATAAAAAATCTAAGGTATATAAGCTTTATGCCTTGGTACAGTTCAGTGGTAAAAATAGTCTTCTTTTAAGATTAAAAATGATTGCTCCCTGGACACTGCACATTGTATCTAGCCAAAGAAAACCAGGGCAAAAGCTACACTTAGCTTATTTTCCAAACCCCTAAAGCGCAATTCACAGTTTATCACTGCAATAATTAGCAAGGTTTCCATAGCTGTATCCATGAGGAGTAGTTACAACCACTGGAGATTAGTCACACGGTTTAGATCTGTTCATGATCTTAAAACACCGTGTGGTTTCCTACGATGTTTTAATTTTGCATCATGGCTATAAAAAAGGCTACACGCAATTTCATACCATCTTATTTTTAAGAAAAACTGAAAAGTTTGGGGACATAACAAGCAATGTTAAAAGATCTTAGTGGGTAGTATATGTAGGAGAAGTGCAGAGGGAGTGCCAGCAAGCATCATGTGCAGGACTAAAGATGGCCTTGCAGTTCGCCTGGCGGTCGGTTCGCGGCAAACTTTACTCGTTCGCAGTCCGCCGATATTGCGAACATATGGCGTTGTTTGCGGCGGCCATATTCGTTTACATTGGGGAGAACTTTGACCCATGACACATCCATCAGGTGGAACAGGACAGCCAATTGAGACATTTCAGCACATGGACATACCCCCTACCTTATAAATAGACCTGAGCTGGCTGCCATTTTACATTCTGCTTTTTGTCAGTGTAGGGAGAGGTTTGCTGTGTGCAGCAGGGACAGATAGTCAGTAACACAGATCATTCTGTTATAGGTCCACAAAAGTCCTTTTAAGGACTGGTATTTGGTATAGGTGTACTATATCTATATTGTCTCTTTTGTCAGTGTAGGGAGAGGTTTGCTGTGGGGAGCAGGGACAGATTGTCAGTGACACGGATCGCTCTGTTATAGGACCACAAAAGTCCTTTCAAGGACTGGGATTTGGTATAGGTGTACTATTCTTTGGTGTGCAGTGCCCTATATAGGGGTGTAAAACACTTATAATATACTTCCGAATATACAGTAGAAGGCATATTATAGTGGATTAGTATTGTGCACTGTGCAGCATTGTGACTGGTGTGGTGAGCGTTTCTGCAGCGATACTACAACTACAAAGAGTGACAAAAGCACTTTTAAAAAAGTATCATAACTGGTGTGATAGACCAGTGCCCCCCCTAAACGACAGATTGAAGCGGGATGTTATCTAACAATATACTTTTATAACAGTGTATTTAGGTACTGCAAAAATGTTGCCTCTTTTGCTGCGTTAACTCTGCTACACACAGTACCAAACTTACTGGCCAATTTTTTGTATAACTGGTGTGATAGACCAGTGGCCCCCCAATACCACATATTGAAGCGGGGTGTTATCTAACAGTATACTTTTATAACAGTGTATTTGTGTCCTGCAAAACTATTGCCTCTTTTGCTGCGTTAACTCTGCTACACACAGTGCCAAACTTACTCGCCAATTTTTTGTATAACTGGTGTGATAAACCAGTGGCCCCCCAATACCACATATTAAAGCGGGGTGTTATATACCTTCTTCCAAATATACTGCGCTTCTCTAAAGACTTTTGTCACAGGGTAATTTAAAAAATGACAGGCAGAGGAAGAGGCAGGCCCCTACGCAGGGGCGGTAGGGCTAGGGCAGGAGCAGTAGGCCGGAGCCAAAGTGTGAAGTTTCAGAAGGTGCATTCGATTACATCAAAGGACACACCAAACTTGGTTGAGTGGCTCACTCAGCCTTTCTCTTCTGCACCTTCCTCATCCTCTCTATCTGCACCCTCTTCACTCTCTGCTGTGTGCACCCCCAAAGACACCACCACCACCATATACCCTCCAATTGAGTCACTGGAATTATTTTCTGATCCATCACAAGACATTTGCGATGCGCAGCCATTCTTGGCATCAGATCAGGAAGAGGAGGTAGCAACAGCCACCACTGATGACAGTACCAAGATCAGCCAAAGGAGGTTGGTCCCCGCTGTTGCTGCCTACTCAGAGATCTTGAATGTTAGTGGTGAGGAAGGTGACGTCGATGATGATGTGTCTATGGGTGCCCACAAGAGAGGAAGAGGAGGGGAGTTCAGAGGGAGAGATAGGGAGGAGAAGCAGGCGGAACTTACATTGCACAGGAGGGACAAAGCAGCAGACTGCTAATGTATCAGGAGCGAGCCATCAACCATGTACAGTCACATCTGGCGCTCCCAGGACGCCGTCACATGGCTCCGCAGTGTGCTTTTTTTTAATGTGTCTGCTGCTGACAATAGTGTTGCCATCTGCAGCCTTTGCAGTCAATGCATAAGTCGCGGTAAGCGCAACACTCACCTAGGGATGACTGCCTTAAGAAGGCACCTGGACTCCCATCACCGAGCCCAGTGGGAGCAACGCTGTCAGAACCCACAAAGCCACACTCCAGGCTCTCACCGTCCAGCCTCTTCTCCTTCTCCTCTCTCCCCACAATTGTCCTCCACTCCACCTTCCATCATGCCGTCCTCACGTTGTTCTGGAAAAAGACAGGCTTCCGTGGCCCAAATGTTGGAGCATAAAAAAATGATGACGCCGGATAACCCCCTTGCCCAACGATTGACTGCTGGCTTGTTGGAACTGATAGCCCGCCAACTACTGCCATATAACAATTATTTATCCTGTCAATGCCTAATGTACCTCCAGCCACAGAATACAACGTTCTTAGCTGTCAGGTAAACGCATGTGGGCTAAGTTTTGGGGCCTGGAATGGGCGACACTTACTTCTGTATCCTGTGAATGCCTAATGTACCTTCAGCCACAAAATACAACGTTCTTAGCTGTCAGGTAAACGCATTTGGGCTAATTTTTGGGGCCTGGAATGGGCGACACTTACTTCTGTATCCTGTGAATGCCTAATGTACCTTCAGCCACAGAATACAACATTCTTAGCTGTCAGGTAAACGCATGTGGGCTAATGTTTGGGGCCTGTAATGGCCAGGTGACACTTACTTCTGTATCCTGTGAATGCCTAATGTACCTTTAGCCACAGAATACAACGTTCTTAGCTGTCAGGTAAACACATGTGGGCTAATTTTTGTGGCCTGTAATGGCCAGGCGACACTTACTTCTGTATCCTGTGAATGCCTAATGTACCTTTAGCCACAGAATACAACGTTCTTAGCTGTCAGGTAAATGCATGTGGACTAATTTTTGGGGCTTGGAATGGGTGACACTTACTTCTGTATCCTGTGAATGCCTAATGTACCTTCAGCCACAGAATACAACGTTCTTAGCTGTCAGGTAAACGAATGTGGGCTAATTTTTAGGGCCTGTAATGGCCAGGCGACACTTACTTATTTATCCTGTGAATGCCTAATGTACCTTCAGCCACAGAATACAATGTTCTTAGCTGTCAGGAAAATGCATGTGGGCTAATTTTTGGGGCCTGGAATGGGCGACACTTACTTATTTATCCTGTGAATGCCTAATGTACCTTCAGACACAGAATACAACGTTCTTTGCTGTCAGATGAACGCCTGTCGGCTAATTTTTGGGGCCTGTACTGGCCGACACTTACTTCTTTATACTGTGAATGCCTACGTTTTCAGACTGGAATTGAAAATCAATGGGTCTGTAAACCTTCCGCCAAATTGTGGAACGGATGCGGACCCATTTTACAGATGTGTGAATGTATTTGACATGTATTTACTTGCTGCTGTCAATTCTGGCTGATTTAGAAAAAAAATAAAAAATTTTTTTTGCTGGAAAAAAAAAAAATAATAATTTTAGGGCAACTTTTCCAATAGCAATACTTCTGTTATGACAGTGTCCATGTTGTTGGACTATTTGTGCACAGCTAGTAAGTATTTTGTGGCTGTAAATATGACCTGAAGGTTTTTAAAGTTTGCCTGCCATTAAAGTCAATGGGGCCCACCGCGAACTTGCGGTTCGCGAACATTTGTGAAAGTTTGTGGATAACATTCGCGAACCGCCCTGGCCGATGTTCGTTCACTATGCAGGACAGTAGTGTGCGCATTATGACAGTGGAGGAGGAGGAGCAGTGTGGAGGAGAAGTGCAGAGGATATACAGGGGGAGAGTGTGGATAACCGGCAGTATGTGCAGGAGACTCGTGCATTAACCGCTTCCGGACCGCCCGCTGCAGTTTTACTGCGGCAGGTAGCCCCTCCTGCGAATACCAACGTAGGTCTACGTTGGTTGCGTGCCTTCAGCTAGGGGGCGAGCATGCACCGCCTACGGCACTCTCCCACTTGTCAGCGGGGACTCCAATGCACAGGGCAGGCAGCTCCAATTGCCGCCTGACACCCACGATCGATCCCCGCTGAGCAGTGACGGCCGGTTCGTTAGGGGTCGCAGGGGCCCCCCCCTATCCATGCGTCCAGCCCCCTAATGTACATGCAGGGGCCCTGGACGCATGGAGTTCAATGGGGCTTTTTTTTTTTTTGCATCACCTGATTAGAGCCAGAGGCTCTAATAGGGCGATGCAAAGGGTGGACCCGGGGCGCAGAGCAGTGCGTCCCGAGCCCACCCATTGTGTGACAATAGCGAATGAAAATTCACTATTGTTACACGGATCCTGCTCCTGGCCAATCAGGGAGCGCGATCCGATACGCGCTTCCTGATTTGCCGCAAGGCAAACCCCATGCCATTGGCCGAGGAGGAGGCGGGAGCGGGAGGACTCGTGGAGACGCGCCGCCGGGGGACTGAAGAGAAGCAGCTTCAGGGCTCCAGGTAAGTGCACTGGTCGGGGGGGGGGCACATGGCATTGAAGGGGGCACGCATGCACGCTGGTCTCTGCATTGAAAGGGACGTGTACGCTGGTCACTACATTGAAAGGGGCATGTACGCTGGTCACTGCATTGAAGGGGGCATGTACGCTGGTCACTACATTGAAAGGGGCATGTATGCTGGTCACTACATTGAAGGGGGCATGTATGCTGGTCACTACATTGAAAGGGGCATGTATGCTGGTCACTACATTGAAGGGGGGCATGCACGCTGGTCACTACATTGAAGGGGGCATGTACGCTGGTCACTACATTGAAAGGGGCATGTATGCTGGTCACTACATTGAAAGGGGGCATGCACGCTGGTCACTACATTGAAGGGGCATGTACGCTGGTCACTACATCGAAAGGGGGCATATATGCTGGTCACTGCATTGAAAGGGGCATGTACGCTGGTCACTGCATTGAAAGGGGGCATGTATGCTCATCACTACATTGAACGGGGGCATGTATGCTGGTCACTACATTGAAAGGGGGCATGTACGCTGGTCACTGCATCGAAAGGGGCATGTACGCTGGTCACTACATTGAAAGGGGCATGTATGCTGGTCACTACATTGAAGGGGGCATGTATGCTGGTCACTACATTGAAAGGGGCATGTATGCTGGTCACTACATTGAAAGGGGGCATGTACGCTGGTCACTACATTGAAGGGGGCATGTACGCTGGTCACTACATTGAAATGGGCATGTATGCTGGTCACTACAATGAAGGGGGGCATGCACGCTGGTCACTACATTGAAGGGGGCATGTACGCTGGTCACTACATTGAAAGGGGCATGTATGCTGGTCACTACATTGAAAGGGGGCATGCACGCTGGTCACTACATTGAAGGGGCATGTACGCTGGTCACTACATTGAAAGGGGGCATGTATGCTGGTCACTGCATTGAAAGGGGCATGTACGCTGGTCACTGCATTGAAAGGGGGCATGTATGCTCATCACTACATTGAACGGGGGCATGTATGCTGGTCACTACATTGAAAGGGGGCATGTATGCTGGTCACTGCATTGAAAGGGGGCATGTATGCTGGTCACTACATTGAAAGGGGGCATTAACGCTGGTCACTTCATTGAAAGGGGGCATGTATGCTGTTCACTGCATTGAAAGGGGGCATGTACGCTGGTCACTACATTGAAGGGGGCATGTACGCTGGTCACTACATCGAAAGGAGGCATGTACGCTGGTCACTACATTGAAAGGGGGCATGTATGCTGGTCACTGCATTGAAGGGGGCATGTATGCTGGTCACTGCATTGAAAGGGGGCATGTACGCTGGTCACTGCATTGAAAGGGGCATGTACGCTGGTCACTGCATTGAAAGGGGCATGTACGCTGGTCACTGCATTGAAAGGGGGCATGTATGCTGGTCACTACATTGAAAGGGGGCATGTATGCTGGTCACTGCATTGAAAGGGGGCATGTATGCTGGTCACTGCATTGAAAGGGGGCATGTACACTGGTCACTGCATTGAAGGGGGCATGTATGCTGGTCACTGCATTGAAAGGGGGCATGTACGCTGGTCTCTGCATTGAAGGGGGCATGTACGCTGGTCACTGCATTGAAGGGAGCATGTACGCTGGTCATTGCATTGAAAGGGGGCATGCACGCTGGTCACTGCATTGAAAGGGGGCATTAACGCTGGTCACTTCATTGAAAGGGGGCATGTATGCTGGTCACTGCATTGAAGGGGGCATGTATGCTGGTCACTGCATTGAAAGGGGGCATGTACGCTGGTCACTGCATTGAAGGGAGCATGTACGCTGGTCATTGCATTGAAAGGGGGCATGCACGCTGGTCACTGTTTTGAAGGGGGCACGCTGGTCACTGTGCATTGAAAAGGGGCACGCTGGTCTCTCTGCATTGAAAGGGGGAACGCTGCTCTCTCTGCATTGAAAGGAGGCACACTATACCTTAATTACTGAAGGCCCCTTTCACACTTTTGCGACCTCAAAGTCACACAATTTTTTACAGCGTTTTTTTGCCGCAAAGCAATGCCTGTTACATTTTTCTGTTTGCGCCCCCCCCCCAAAAAAAATTTGAGCACCAGCCACCACTGCCGCTGAGAGAGAAGAACGGTCAGCTGTTATAAACACAGCTGACTGTTCTTCTCTCTGAAATGATCACAGAGTGCCTGTGATCCTACTATATAGAATCACAGGTCTCTGTGATCATTTCACAAGCCCAACCCCAATACAGTTAGAATCACTCCCCTAGGCCCACATTTAACCCCTTGATCCCCCACAGTGTTAACCCCTTCCCTGCCCGTGTGATTATCACAGTAACAGTGTATACTTTTAGCACTGATTGCTGAAGTAATGTCACTGGTCCCCCAAAAAGTGTTAAAAATGTCAGTTAGGGGTCTGATCTGTCCATCGCAATGTCACAGTCCCGCAAATAAACGCAGATTGCCGCCATTACTAGTATAAAAAAACAATAAAAATGACATAAATCTTTCCCGTAGTTAGTAGACGTGCTAACATTTGTACAAACCAATCAAAATCTGCTTATTGCAATTTTTTTACCAAAAAAAAAATATGTAGCAGAAAACAAATTGGCCTACAATGTTAAAAAATGTTGGTTTTTACATTTTTTTTTGGGGAATGTTATATAGCAGAAAGTGAAAAATATTGTTTTTTTATTTTCATTATTGTCCCTCTTTTTTTATTTATAGCGCAAAAAATAAAAATCGCACAGGTGATCAAATACCACCAAAAGAAAGCTCTATTTGTGGGAAAAATCAATTTTGTTTGGGTACAGCATTGCACGACCGCGCAATTGTCAGTTATAGTAACGCAGTTCTGAATCGCCAAAATTGGCTTGGTCAATAAGGGGGCAAATACCTGGTGGTGGTTAAAGGGTAATTGCACTTTTGTGAGAAAAAAAAATAGCAAATAAAAAAAAAAAATATATAGCATATGTACTTGTGACACAAGTCATATTGTAATTGAAAGTGATTAAAAATTACCTTTCCTTTTCAATCTGCAGCTTTGTAATCTTCTGTAAAATGCAATGCAATATGGCTACCTGGAGGTGTTTTCTACACAGAATGTGTACAGAACGCCCCCCAAATATGTTGTTTCCTCCTTCTTTGATTGGCTCACTGATCTTCCCAGAAGTCTGCACTAAGCTACAAGTCAGATTTCAGGCATCCCCTGCAACACAAAATTCATTTTGGTAAGATACCCCCAGTTCGAAATCACATCTAAATTTTCCTCATTAGAGATTTGCAGATGCATGCACCTGGTTGATAATTAAGAGACCGCTCCCATTAGACTCACTTCTGCACATGGGCACAGAGAAAAACACAGGGATTTCCTAAAAATAACAAAAAGGTAGGAATCTGCAACAAAGTTTGTCAAAATGATTGTAATGTACAGAGATCACCTAGAGGGTAATGTTTTTTTTCTCAACAAAAGTGGAGTACACTGTAAGTATTATGGGGGTTATTGAGTGCAGGGGAAGAGTGAGAAGGTTCTGTAGAGGAGGGTGGAGGATAAGACAATGGCACAGCTCCCAACTGTCCCTGATTTCGAGGGACTGTCTCTGATTTCGCTCTGTCCCTCTTTCATCCTCATATGTCCTTCATTTTGGTCTCATCTCTATAGTTGTATATAAAATGCACACTTTTATCTTTCAAAAAGTGTTTCTCAGTGCCAAACCTTTCATTTAATTTCTAAATTGCTGTGTTTGTAAATTTCAAAAGCCAATATCAAGGAATAGTAGTGGTAAAAAAAAAAAAGTACGGTTCGGTTTACCTATTTTTTTTATTTTTTTGCATGATTCTCCTTTAAGGAGGCATGGCAGGGTGTGTGTCCAATGCCTACATACTTTTTCTAGTAGGTGTACCTCGTTCCCATCTCAAAAAGTTGGGAGGTGTGGACAATGGCCATTAGATTGTAAGCTCTTCTGAGCAGGGCCCTCTAAATCCTCGTGTATTTTATTGTATTGTATATGTACTGTCTCCCTCTAATATTGTAAAGCGCTGCATAAATTTCTGGCCCTATAGAAATCCTTATTAATAATAATAATAATAATATGTGCAGAAAAGGATCGTGGCAGGCATGATATTGGGTAGTATGATAGGGGCTAGTATGTGCAGGAGAGAGTTGTAGAAGGTACAGCAGTGTACATTATGTGCAGTAGACAGTGAGTAGAACATTTCATTTTGCTGTTGACTGGCCACTGAGTAGTAACTGCACAAGTGCTGGATAATAGCAGCTGAGGGATTCATGCACATAATAAGACAAATAGAAAAATAAGTGCTGTGTGGTAAAGCACACATTGGTTACTGAGTGATAAGTTAATTATCATAAGCTGGTTAATGGGTGCTGAGGACCTAATAAACGTGCTTGGGAACAGAACACTTAGAAGGTAATGCACATGAGCTGAGGACTGGACTTGAGGGGTTATCAAATATACTACTGTGCAAAAGTTTTAGGTAGGTGTGAACAAATTATGTAAATTAGGAATGCTTTTGGAAAAAGAAGTGTTAATAATAAATGGAAAGTAAATGAGCAAAAAATAAATCCAAATCAAATCAATATTTAGCATGACCACCGTCCACATTTAAAACAGAATCAAATCTTCTCAGTACATTTGCACACAGTTTTTGAAGCTCTGCAGGTAGGTTGTTCCAAAACTCTTGGATAATTAATCATAGATCTTCTGTGGATGTAGGCTGCCTCAATTCTGTATTGTCTCTTTATGTAATCCCAGACAGACTCAATGATTTTGAGATCAGGGCTCTGTGGGGGACCAAAGCCTCACTTCCAGGACTCCTTGTTATTCTTTACACCGATGATACAGTCGTTTTTTTTTTCCAATAACAATTTTTATTAAATGGTATTACAATTTGTTGAGAACAAAGAACAAGGCAGGGCTACGGTAACCAGCCAATAAACAGAAATACAATATAAACAGTCTGTTCATGCCAAAGATATAGTAGTTTTTAATGACATTGGCTGTATTTTTGGGGTCGTTGTCCTGCTGCAGAATCAATTTGGCCATAGGCCTTCCTGATGGTATGGCATGAGGAATATATATCTGTCTGTATTTCTCAGCATTGAGGACACTATTGATCCTTACCAAATCACTAACTCTATTTGCAGAAATGCATCCCGAAAGTTACAAGGAAAGCTTCACTGTTGTCTGC
Source organism: Pelophylax lessonae (assembly GCF_965119305.1). Lineage (NCBI taxonomy): Eukaryota > Metazoa > Chordata > Amphibia > Anura > Ranidae > Pelophylax > Pelophylax lessonae. The sequence goes on from NC_138772.1 coordinate 217,846,669, forward strand.
AGACACTCATTATTGTACCGCTCTCCAGCCCTTTGGCGAACAAACTGCCTTCTGCTACAGCCAAATATTTAAAATTGTGACTCGCCAGTCCAGAGCACTTGCTGGGATTTTTTGCACCCCAGTTCAGTTTTTAGGCATAGTTGAGTCGCTTAGCCTAGTTTCCATGTCGGAGATATGGCTTTTTGGCCCGCAATTTCTCCATGAAGACCACTTCTGGCCAGACTTCTCCAGACAGAATATGGGTGTTCCTACATGATGTGTTTTGTATCCGCTGCAATGAATTTCCTTGGCCAACCACTGCATTTATGCTCCTCAACATTGCCTGTTTCTTTGTGCTTCTTCAAAAGAGTTTGAACAGCACATCTTGAAACCCCTGTCTGCTTTGAAATCTTTGCCTGGGAGAGACCTTGCTGATGCAGTATAACTATCTTGTGTCTTGTTGTTGTGCTCAGTTTTGCCACGTATGACCTGTGACATGAAACTGTTTTCCACAACCTTGTAGCAGAGTTTGGCTCTTTCTCACCCAGTTTTAAGTCTCCTGTGTGACTTTGTTTTAACTTACATATGAAATTGATGATCATTAACACTTGCCTGGTATAATTGGTTAATCATACACCTGACTCTAATCCTACAAAATCCCTGATTTTGTGCAAGTGTATAAAGTGTGAAAGTGTAAGAACTGATGCTGGTTTGAAGCCAAAGGGTAGTCATACCAAATATTGATTTGATTTAGATTTTTCTTCTGTTCGATCACTTTACATTCTATAAATTGATAAAAATAAACAACTGAAATATATATTTTTTAAGCATTCTTATGTTACAGCATTCATTCACACCTGTGAAAAACTTTTGCACAGAATTGTAAATGCAGAGGAATGCGTGCTCAGCTCAGCACACCTGAGCTGAGAACTGGACGCTAAGGAGTGTATATGTTGGGAATAAATCACAGAGGGGTTAAAGAACACACTGAATAATCAATATTGAGGGATTGCCTCACATGTTCTTGAAGCAGATTACATAAACTGCAGACAGATCACTGAAGGGTTAACTGAAGGGTTAATGTTTATAAGCTAGGGGTAGATGACTAAAGATGTAATGCTTCTTCTGTGGCAGCTAATCTCTGATGGGTTAATGCAAACCTAACAGCTGGTATGTATATTAAGATGTGTGGGTGCTGGGGGCAAGTTACAGACAAAAGACTGGGAGCTGAGTGCTGCTGAACTGAACCTCCACACTGTGTCTGAGCTCAGTGTTCAGAATGTGATTTGTGTGCTTGAAGAGTGTGGCTGCACACTGAGAAGTCTCTGTCGAAGAAACTGGAGTACGTTTACTAGAAGAGGGGATCTTCAAACTTTTCAGTACAGGGGCCACATAGTAGATTTTACATATATTTATGGGCCTAAAAAAAAACAAAAAAAAAAACAGTTTTGTAAATTAACAAATCAGATTAAAATCATTGATTGTGTTTTACTTATTTAAGTCAACAGAAAAAAAAAAAAAAAAACTTTAGTAAAACAAAGCACCCCTTACATTAGTGTTCCCCCTACATGATAGTACTCCATCAGAGTACTCCCATACATCAGGATCCCCATCAGAGTCCCCTCTTACATCACAGGGTTGGATAAAATCTTGTAGCAGGCCAAATTAGGCGTTTCGAGTTAAATTTGGAGACCCCTGTCCTAGAAGAAATATAAAATGAAAAGATCAATGTGTATGTGCTGGAGGTGGGATCTTACTGGGGCAGGCTAGTGTGTGAAACGAGTATTGTCAATAGAAAAGGACCAGTAGGAGGCAGATTTGTACAGTGCAAAGTAAAGGTAGAACCCATACATTATATAATATAGGATGTCAGAGAAATGTATATAATACAGGATATTACTGCATTATAAGCACAAATATCATGGTTATTATTATTATTATTATTAATATTATCATTAAGGATTTATATCAAACCAACAGTTTGAGCAGTGCTTTACAAACATTAGGGCAGACAGTACAGTTATAATACAATTCAATACAGGAGGAATCGGAGATCCCTGCTTGTAAGAACTTACAATATAAAAGGGAGGGTCAAGTGGTACAAACTGTGAGGGAATAAAAAAGTAAGTACATAAAAGTACATTTGTTAGGTGGAGGCAGGATAGGATTTTTTGAAAAGAAGGGTTTTCAGAGATTGCCTAAATGTGCACAGAGAAGAAGATAGTCAGGAGAGATTGGTGTAGAGAGCTACAGAGTATGGGAGAAGCTCAGGAAAAATCTAGATTAGGCAAACATGGGAGGAGATGACAAAGGAGCTTGAGAGCAGGAGGACTTGGGAGGAATGAAAAGAACTATTGGGCTGGTATTTTGAGACCGGGAGCACAGTTGTGGATGGCTTTGTAGATTGTTGTTACTATTTAGAATTTAGTTTGTTGGGGGGAAAGGAAGTAAATGGAAAGATTTTCAGAGAGGGGCAGCAGACACTGAACAGGTGGTAAGGTGGATGAGTCTAGCAGCAGCATTCATGATGGACTGAAGAGGCGATAGCCTATGTAAAGGTAAGCTAATGAGGAGGGAATTGCAGTAGTAGAGGCGAGAGATGACCAAGGAGGGAATTAGAAGCTTTGTGGTGTCATTGGCTAGAAAGGGGCATATATTGAAGATGTTGTGGAGCTTGAGGTGGCAAGATTTGGACAGTAATAGGATGTGGGGCGAAAAGGAAAATTTAAAGTTTAGGATTACTTCTAGCACCCTGGCATCCGGGGACAGGCTGATAGTTGTGCCATCGATCTTGACAGAGAAGTCAGGGAAGGGGCACCTGGGGGGAGGAAATGTTATGACCTCTGTATTGGACAGGTTGAGTTTGAATAAGTGGTGTATGTAAGTGGTTGGAATGTTAACCAAAGAAGAGTACAATCTAGGAGACCAAAGGAGTGGAGTTTGGAGGGGGTGGTCAACCATACCAAAGGAGCAGAGAGGTCCAGGAGTAGGAGTACAGAGTAGTGACCATTGGTTTTAGCTGTTAGTATATCATTTATGAGTTTTAGGAGAACAGTTTCTGTTGAGGACAAAATTCAGACTGAAGATTATCAAGAAGGTTATCCTCGGTGAGGTGGTAGCTCATTCAGTTGTAAAACTGGCGTTCAAGGAGTTTGGAGCAAAAGGGGGGGGTCAAGAAAATTGGATGTAGATTGTTAAGATTGGGGGGGTCCAATGAAGGCTTTTTAAGTATGGGGTGACTAATGCATGTTTTAGAGAGATGGTTAGGATGTTTTATCACTTATAGTACAAGGCCCTTAAAGTACAGAAAACCACCTGTTGATCTTCTAGAAATTATTTTTTGTGGATTAGGTCCTGTCTACTCTTCTCCTATGCTATTATCTATAAAAGAGACACTAATTAATCTGTAGCCCCAAGTCAAGAACTAGGAGGGTTAAACCTAAACTTCTTGAGATAACACAGGAAGTGTATACAGGACAACTCTGAGTTTCTGACAGGATCAAAGAGTATATTTTTTGCACTTAGTGGACAGATTTAACAAAACACATTCTTAGGCAAGACAAAAAGATAAAAAAATAATGTCTCCTTCGCACAAGTGATCAGGAGCATATGGTGGATTCTTGAGAGTGGAGTTACAGATCTCTTCATCCAGAGTCAGACATCTGTCCCTAACTGCAGGTAAGTAGTAGATGTGCGGATACAAGTCAACAGCGATGGCTCCTGACAGCCTGTCACTGCTTTGCATATGTTGAGCGGTCACAGCTGTTGCCAAGTCGTGGCTCCGTGTGTGAATGGACACACAGTCACATCTCGGGAGCTTGCCTGCTTGGGTGCCTCCAGAGCTAGCTGCTTGGCACCTAGCAGGACACGGGGGGGGGGGGGGGGGGGCAAGAAGAGGGCTGCTCTTTGCAAAACCATTGCACAGAGCAGGTAAGTATGACATGTTTGTTTTTTTTATTGTATAAAAAAAACTAGGGTTTAGTAACACTTTAATAGCTTATGCATGTAAAGTTGGTATGAAGACACATATAAAGATGGATATGAGGCACAGGCATTGGGTATGATATTAGCAGTAAAGCTGGCCATAAACTATTGGCTTTTTTTGTTAAGCCGTGTGGCCTGAAAAAAATGAAACAGATTCCTCCCTCCAAACTATATAGAATATCCTGTTTTCTGTATATACTTGGTGTGGGCAGTTGTTCATTATGTGTTCACTACTTGTTAGGTTCTCTGATTTGATTTACACAGTTTTGGTATATTGGAGGTACCTTTGCATTTATGTTATCCACCTATTTTAAACCAATTATATTATTTTACATTTCACTTTGCCCAGGCCTTTTTTTTTGCTGGAACGTGGCGGAACGGAGTTCCGCCACCTCTGGCATCCCTGTCCTCTCACCCTGTCACTGAAGGCAGAAGGCGGTGGAGAAAGTTTTCCTCCACTTGCTTCCTCCTCTTGGCTTCTGTGTCCTATTGCCAGGCACTCAGGACATGTGTAGAGCAGTGCATGTGTCAGTGGGTTCCCCCGAATCCCCACAACGCAACCGCTGCATTTTTTTTTGTTTTTCTGAAGCTTCGGGAGCCACAGCTTCTGTTTCACCCAGCCCCCCCTGCGGCTCTTGTCCCAATTAGCCCCACCCTGCTGCTCTCACCCCACCCAGCCCTGCTGCTCTTGTCCTGCCCTGTGGCTCTGGTCCCACCCTGCCTTGCCTCGCCTGTCAAATCTGTTAAGCTCAGAGTCAAGTGAAGTGTTTTAAAACTTGGCTCTGTGTAACACAGGTCTGACAGATGGGGTGGAGATGGGACTGCACTGTGTTGGAAAAAAGCCCACATGCTCTTAAGGGACCAGTGACAGCGGCACCGCAAGCTATTGAGAGGAGGTAAGTGAAAACTATGAAGGAAAATGGAGAAGGGAGGTGAGTGGTTGTGCAGAGAGGCAGCTGGGGGGGAGGTGACAGCTGTGAAACACAGTGGGGGTGAATTTGTGAAGAGGGGGGTAAAGTTGTGATAGGTGGAAAGGGGAGAGGTTGTGCACAGCGAGAGCTGAGTAGGTCGGAGGTGGGGCAGGTGGTACATGGGCAAGAGCTGGAATGGGGGGGGGGGGTTAAGAAGGTTGTTTAGAGGTGACAGGGGGTGAAGAGGTGAATGTTGGAGGGTTAAAGAGATAAGAACCGTGGATAGGGATAATCTGTAGATGGGGTGCAGAAGTGAAATGTGGAAGGGGGATAGAGACAAGCTGTAGTTGTGGACTGGAGGTGTAAGCTGTGGATGAGGGGATGCAGAGGTGAGTTTTTGACAGGTGGTACAAAGGTTAGTTGTGGGGGGTGCTAAGGTGAACAGTGGACAGGGGTGCAGAACAGAGGAGGGATCAGGGAAGAAGAGGTGAACTGCGGACAGGGGGAAGAAGTGTTAAGTTATGGACGGGGGGGAGAAGTGGTGAGCTGCGTACGGGGGAGGGGGGTTGAAGTGGTGAGCCGCGGATGGGGGGGAAGAAGAGGTGAGCTGTGAACAGGGGGAAGAAGTGGTACGTTGTGGACAGAGGGGATGGTGAGCTGTGAACGGGGGGGTAGAAGTGGTGAGCTGCGGACGGGGAGGGGGAGAAGTAAGCTGCGGACAGGGGAAGTATTGGTAAGCTCCGAACAGGGAAAAGAAGAGGTGAGCTGTAGACAGGGGAAAGAAGAGGTGAGCTGTGGATGGGGAGCATAGGTGAGCTGTGGACAAGGGTTACAGAGATGAGGTTTGAATGAGGGGCACAGAGGTGAGCAATAGATGGTTACATTGGGGGAGATATGTAAGTACTGTCGGTTGTGCTGATTTTTTTTTGTGCCCTGTGTGATACACACACCTCATCACTGCAGAGTACATTTTCTTGGGCCCTGTGTGTTTTGTGCTCCTAAGTGTGGTACTCTGTGCCTTTTTGGCCTAGGCAGATTTGGTGCCACTTACTACAACGACAGGGTTGGAGGTGGAGAGCTGACTGGGCAGAGTGAGTTCCGGCACCTATTCTCTGAGGAAAAAAGCCCTGCTTTTGTCTGGTATTCTTTGTGGAAGTTTACACATTTCTGGTCCCACCTGCTCCTGACATTCCTTTAAGAGTTCGACCTTATATCTTCCTCCGCTCTGCAACAAAGCTCACAGGACAGAGGAACCCCACATAGAGTGATATTGCTTAAAACTGCTTTTATTATATTCAAATTGTGCTTACATTAATACAGCCGCAGCCCCGCTGACAGTTTGAAGTGCTAAACTATTCTGTATTCATGTAAGTGCAATTTTATTATAATATAAGCAGTTTTAGGCAATATCACATTATTGTCCTGCGAGCTTGGTTGCAGAGCGAAGGAGTATAAGGTTGAACTCTTAAAGGGACCGCATACCTCTTTTAATCTTGATAATCGACACACTACCTTTTCAGGGACATACACTATATTGTCAAAAGTATTGGGAGACCTGCCTTTACACGTACATAAACTTTAATGGCATCCCAGTCTTAGTTCATAGTGTTCAATTTTGTGTTTGCCCACCTTTTGCAGCTATAACAGCTTCAACCCTTCTGGGAAGACTGTCCACAAGGTTTAGGAGTGTGTCTATGGGAATGTTTGACCATTCTTCCAGAAGTACATTTGTAAGGTCAGGCACTGATGTTGAACAAGAAGACCTGGCTTGCAGTTTCTGCTCTAATTCATCCCCTAAGGTGTTCTATCGGTTTGAGGTCAGGACTCTTTGCAGGCCAGTCAAGTTCCTTGACCCCAAACTCACTGTCCACCACCTCCCCCACCACAATGCATTCAAACCTCCCATGGTTCCCCTTGCAGGTGGGCCATGAAGGCTGCTCTGTCAGCGATGCGGCGGGCGAGCAGAGAGATAGCATCATCGGTGTCTCTCATCACCGTTGCTCCACCCTTACAACAGGGCTGCGAAGGCTGGTCTTGACAGAGCTGCAGCTGTGGGTGAGCAGAGAGATGATAACATCATCGCTCACTGCCCGCTCTCACTCTGAAATAGGACTAGCAAATGCAGATGTGTAAGTTTACCTGCTCAGATGCCACAGGGGAGAGGCTGCCAGAAGCAGTGTTAGTCTTTCACTGCTGAAAAAAACCTCTTACAAATTGTCTTCTGGGTGACAGGCGATGGCAGCAAGTGACAAGCTGCATCTGAGTGGCAAGTGACATGCTGAATATGGGTGACAGGTGATGGTAGCAAGTGACAAGCTGCATCTGGGTGGCAAGTGATGGCGCCAAGTGACCCACTGCATCTAGGTGGCAGGTTAACGGTGGCAAGTGACACGCTGCATCTGGGTGACAGGTGATAGTAACAAGTGACAAGCTGCATCTGGGTGGCAGATGATGGCAGAAAGTGTCTCACTGCATCTGGTGACAGGTGATGGTAGCAAGTGACACACTGCATCTGGGTGGCAGGTGACGGTGGAAAGCGACAAGCTGCATCTAATGGCAGGCGACGGTGGCAAGTGACAAGCTGTATCTTGTGACAGATGATGGTGGCAAGTGACGAGCTGCATTTGGTGACAAGCGACGGTGGCAAGTGACACACTGCATTTGGTGACAAGCGACGGTGGCAAGTGACACACTGCATCTGGTGACAGACAATGGTGGCAAGTGACAAGCTGTATCTGGTGACAGATGATGGTGGCAAGTGACAAGTTGCATCTGGTGACAGACGACGGTGGCAAGTGGCACACTGCATCTAGTGACAGGCGACAGTGTCAAGTGACAAGCGGTATCTGGTGACAAGCGATGGTGGCAAGTGACACACTGCATCTGGTGACAGACGACAGTGGCAAGTGACACACTGCATCTGGTGACAGACGACAGTGGCAAGTGACACACTGCATCTGGTGACAGACAATGGTGGCAAGTGACAAGCTGCATCTGGTGACATGCGACAGTGGCAAGAGACACATTGCATCTGGTGACAGGTGACAGTGGCAAGTGACACACTGCATCTGGTGACAGACAATGGTGGCAAGTGGCAAGCTGCATCTGGTGACAGGCAATAGTGGCAAGTGACAAGCTGCATCTGGTGACAGTAGCAAGTGACACGCTGCATCTAGTGACAGGCGATGGTGGCGGGTGACACTGTGGCGCACTCAGGGCTCCCACAATTTCTGCATTATAGTTACGTGAGCTCATTTTATAATGCAATGTAATAATAGAAATAATGCGCTTCAATCATCCTGACACCATAACAACCATGGTGTGGTGATGATTGAAGCCATTGCCCCAACAAATCACCCGCGACCGTGGAATACAAGCCCCACCTCCCCAATCCTTGGCAACATTTTCTTCCACAAAATGGTCCCCGGTGCTGAAAAGGTCAGGGAACCACTGCTTTACAGGATCAAACCATTAACATCCTGTACATAATCTTTTCTATTTTAGAAGAGCAAAAGGATAAACATTATGTTTCTGTGTTAAAAGTGATGTAAAAGTAAAGAATGTCTCATTGAATTAGTTTGTGATGAAGCAGATGTATTATGGGTATCCCTATTTGAAATTACAAATAAACAAAATAAAGTATCATGGACAGTACTCAATCGTTCTTCAAATAGATAAATGAATTATTAGAGTATATTAAAGATCCATTAATAGAGAAGAGGTAAAGAGGTACAATTTGCATTGCTGCAGTAGACTGCATAGGTTGGTAGAGTGCTAATAATGGAAGATTTAAACTACCCAGAAACTGCTGTTACCTATTTATTCATGGTTGATTATCTTATCCTCATAACATTTGCTGTTAAATATCTATAATTTTCCTGTACACAATTTCCATAATTTTGTGTATATTTCTTCAGCTTGGCAAACGCTGTGGTATATGTTTTTTAATTTTGCATCAATCTCACTCTTGGGAGGATTGGGAAAACATTTAACTGCTGTTATATTTAACTATTTATAGGGCTTAGCTCACAAGGGTATTGCTCATGTCCTAAATGACTTGATACCTATCTTGAAATGTGCTGGACATCTGACATAACATCACATAATAAAAAGTAGATTGATCTGTCTCCTCTTCTCTTCTCTTCTCTTCTCTTCTCTTCTCTTCTCTTCTCTTCTCTTCTCTTCTCTTCTCTTCTCTTCTCTTCTCTTCTCTTCTCTTCTCTTCTCTTCTCTTCTCTTCTCTTCTCTTCTCTTCTCTTCTCTTCTCTTCTCCCTCTTACTACCTTTCTTGAGTCTCTTTTTCCCCTCCCCATTGTTTCACACAAATTGCAACAGTTCAGTTTGTAAGTCATCCCTTCTTTCATGATCACAATTTATCAAGCAAGTGTTTTTTTTTATGCAAACAGGTACCAGAAATAAACGTGATCACTAAAGTAAGTATATATTGTACATGGGAACAATTGTATTCTGATTCCTGGAGGATATCAAGTAGCAATAGTAAATACACCCCATTAAATTCAAAACCTTTTACTCTGAGGCCTAAAGTAAAAAAAAAAAAAAATGATCACAAAGAAAAGGAAAAAACAACAAAAAAAAAGGTAAAAAAGTACAAACATATTTAAAAAAAAAACTATACTCATAAGAACAAATGTAAATCCAGATCCTATTTTAAACCCTGCAGATAGAAAGTATCTAAGAAATTAATACATTAAACCCTGTGGTGGTATTACCACCATGGCAGTGCTCATGGCCAATATGGGGCATGGGAAGGAGGGGGGGGGCTGGTTGGGGGGCAGACTAGACCAGGCAACAAATGCAGCTGGTGCCCCTGTAGTATACTGGGGCTGCCCATCAATACAGTATCTTCTGCCCACCCACACGGGGTAAGGACCTTTCCTTTCTTTCACTAATACCACTAATACCAATACTAATGCCGCTAATTCCCCAATGGCTCTGGGGTATTTTTTTTTTTTTAAACCAATGATTCAATGTCATTTTTTTCCTGATTACTAATACCCAAGCAATTTTTCCTCCCACCATTGCTGGGGCATATTTTCTGCCACCTACTCTGAGACATGTTTCTTTCCACCGGCGAAAGACATCAGGTATTTTTTCTTCCACTGACCAATAATGACAGGTAATTTTTCATTCTAGGCCAAATGAATAGCTTCTATACTTTTGCACTGTCAGAGAAGAGGTGGTCACATGGCCTCCCTTAACCACAAGTGCAGGATAACGTGTCATCACCAGCTGTGGAGAAGAAAGAAGCTGTTAGGGAGCACTGGAAAGGTTAGAATACCTGGGTTTGGGGCAGGCTTTGCAGATGTTCTGTCCATATGCAGCTAATTGGCAAGGTGTCAGTGGCTCGTTGAATTAGTGATAGCATCACTTTAACCCTTTCACTGCCACTGTCATATTTTGGCTGCCGTAGTATGGGATACGCATTTACGCAGAAGGCATTATCTGGGGGCCCCAAAATTTTAAAGGGGGCTTCCAAATTTCAAAAAGCCCCCCCATCAACAGACCCCCAAAACCACCAGGCCAGGGTTGTGGGGAAGAGGCCCTTGTCTTCATCCACATAGGGACAATTTGTTTTGCCCCAGAGATTCTGCCAAAAAGATAACATTCAGGTTTTGACTGCCTACTGGTCAAATTGTACATGCTTGTTATAAATAGTCTGGCCTTTTTATAAGAAGATAAATAGCATAAGCAACTTTATGAATATCAGGACAATGGTTTCTTAGGATGGATCAATGTTATAAGCGTGTGACAGACCTACCTCTAAATTAAGCTCTCCAGCAGTGCGCTATTACCACTGACTAGACTTCCATCTTCACCTGGTCTGTCTTTCAGGTTTGCGGGCTCTGGCAGTTTTAAAGTCACAGCCGAAGCACAGAGCTCTGAAGGAATAGCATGAGTATGCCGTTCCTTCAGAGCACATGCGTGCGCCGATGATGTCACTGCCTACCAAACAAACGAATATCTCCTAAACGTACACGTTTAGGAGATATTCATTTTACTTACAGGTAAGCTTTGTATAAGCTTAACTGTAGGTAAAAGACACAAAGCACAGTTTACTACTGCTTTACATTATTACTAGATGTTTTTCCTTGCCTGAGGAGGGTCTGAATCATTGAAACATTTAATTTTTCTCCAATAAAATTTTGTTAATGTTACAATTGTCTGAAATTAATTTTGGAATTAACTAGTCTAGCCTGGACTGTCCACAGAACAGCTTTTACGTCATTGAGAACAATGGTTTGTATTAACATGCAAACAGACTGACAGTCTTTTGTAACATGCAAACAGCCATTCATAGTGTTCTATAACATGCAACCAGTTTCAGAATGTAAGTGGTTTTTGACAGACTTAAAACATGGGGCAGTCTGTGTTAGTCTTTTTACAACATTTAAACAGACAGTGGATGACAGATAGAATTGATTGCTACCACAAAAGTTAAAGTGTATGCAAATTCTAACAATTCAGAATTTTCCCCTTTATGGTCTGTAAATATACAATTGAAAGCATTTTATTATATCTGTAATGAAAGAGACCCTACCTCTCTGTGAGGACGTCAGGTGACGAAACTAGTAGGGCGGGGCTAGGACGCAGAGAAATACGAGTCACACTCCAAGCTTGCGGTTCAAAGCCATAGGTGGAGCGTAGGAGCTGGATGTGAGTGATCCCAGTGTCAGGCAGACACAATATTATGTGAGTGTAATAAAATTATTTCTAATAAATGACTCTGATTTTATACGGAATTACACTATTTTGCCATCCTTTCTTCACCTATTTATTACCCTCATCTTGCAACATTTTGAGAATAACACATCTATGAAGATTTAAAGTTTGAAGCTTCATATGTAAACCGTCATGCTCGGAAACATTTATCAAGTGTGACTGCTGATTTATAATCTGACCAGCTCTCCATATTGTGAGTCAGATTTGGTGGAAACGGTGGAGCACATTTGTTGTTTTTTTTTTTCACGAGTGGTCACTGAGGATTTTCTATCGATTGAACTTATTAGAACACATTTGGGCACTTTTTTTTTTTTTTCACTTGACTCTTTGATGGACTTATTTATTTATTTATTGAATAATATATTTATTCAGTCTGTTTTTAACACCAGTTTAATGAATTTTTTATGCATTTAAATTGTGATTTCTTGCCCTTGCACTTTTTTTGGATAATAGTCTCCTACTAAACATTTAGACATTTACCTGTTTTAGGTACTTTCACTTTCATTATTATTGTGATATATTTTTTAATATTATATATATATTACTGAGTATGAGGATATATATGATCATACATATAACTTTTTTACACACATTCATTTTTCATATATTTTTTTATTTATTTTACATAGAAGCATTTATTTAGTTGATATAACTATATTTAATCTGCATACCAGCACTTTTTCACATTTAGCCATTTTGGGAGTATTACATACTTGAGCTGATTACCTTATTTCTCAATTTTATTACATCTGTTTGACAAGTGCAAAAAATATATCCGTTCATTCAGCTAGCATACTTGTGTGCTGATAACTTCCTGTACTCTTTTCTTATGCGGACAATTATGAGTTAGCATTGTTTTTAGTTATCTTCTTTGGCTATAAAATGTTATAGAGTAGGGAGGTGTTATATAGATTTAACACACTCCCTGGCCTGCCTAGAAAGAGTACAGTTGTCACCTAAGGACAGGAAGTATGTTCTAGCCAGGATCACCATTTGAAAATAAAGATAGAAAAATTGTGAAAAAAGAAAATGAATTCAGCCATCACATCTAAGGAAATGTAAGCTACAATATATTCAGTTTTTGTTCTGGAATTTAGATACGCTTTAATAACTTTTCTTAAAAAACTATGTTCATCAAAATGTCCTTTGACTAAAGATAATATAATACTTGTTACTATGCCTTTTTAACCATGACCACCCATAGTAAGTCATGCCCTCTTACCACTTCCTGCCTGGGCAATGTACAGAAATGGCTGAGCGGGTGCTCTCTAGTTCTGGGAGGACATACCTTTTACTTCCCTCCAGAACTGAACCTTAATTGTAGATCGCAGTGCAATCTGTAGCCAACTGTGCCCACTGGGCGCAGCCAAATATTGATCACGGTACCGGGCCGCTATGAGTGGGCTTAGTACCCTATGACCACTGTGACTAATGTGATCAGTAACAGTGATCACAGTTATAATAGTAAGAAAGGCTGTCATTCATGATGCCTTGCTTATTACTGTGTGATTGAGCACAGTGATCACATGGTACCAGGGCCAATCACAGCAACCCTATACGATGTGATAGCTGTGACCAATCACAGCACCACAGTAGTAAGCAAGGTTTTATGACCTTTGAACACAGATGGCTTATTACAGTGTTTTTCAATTACTGTAAAAAAAAAAAAACAGACCCCCCCAGTAGGACAGTGTCACTATGGTAACAATACACTGCTCTGGCGACAATATCTAAAAAATATATATGTTATATAGTGCTAATAACCCTCAATGAGCCTACAATCTAAGTTAACTAACTCACATTCATACATACTGGGGCCAATTTAGACAGGAGCCAATTACCCTACCAATGGTTCTTTGGAGCGTGGGAGGAAACTGAAATACCTGGAGGAAATCCACGCAGACACAGGGAGAACATGAAAACGCCAGGCAGGGAGTGATGTGGTTGGGATTTAAACCAACAACCCTAGCACTGCTACACAGAAATGTTAACCACTTAGCTACCCTGCTGCCCCCAGAGCAAGTGCAGTGTCACTATAATGACATTGTACTGCTGTAGCAGTGATCATGTACAAAGGCTGGAGGGTTTGATATTACTGTATATCGGTGCCGCAAGCCATTATCTCTCATCAAAGCAGTACATTGTTACCAGACCAGTGCTGTCAGTTAGTATCCCTATTCACACTGCCACACTAGTCAGTGTCCCTAATCAGCAATGCACTAGTCAGTATCCCCAATCACCTCATTCCACTCACAGTGTCCCTAATCACTGCCACCCACTCACAGTGTCCCTAATCACCGCCGCACCGGTCATTGTCACTAATCACTGCCACCCACTCACAGTGTACCTAATCACCACCACACCAGTCATATTGTTCCTGATCACGGCCACACCAGTTACAGTGTCCCTGATCAGCACCACACCTGTCATATTGTCCCTAATCACTGCCACACTGATCATATTGTCCCTAATCAGCAATGCACTAGTCACTATCCCTAATCACCTCATTCTACTCAGAGTGTCCCTTATCACTGTCACCCACTCACAGTGTCCCTTATCACCACCGCACCGGTCAGTGCCACTAATCACTGCCACCCACTCACAGTGTACCTAATCACCACCACACCAGTAATATTGTCCCTGATCACGGCCACACCAGTTACAGTGTCCCTGATCAGCACCACACCAGTCATATTTTCCCTAATCACCACCACACCAGTTGCAGTGTCCCTTATCACCACCACACCAGTTACTGTGTCCCTAATCACCACCACACCAGTTATTGTGTCCCTGATCACACCAATTACTGTGTGAATTATTATTGCGACACCATAATCCAGTATTGTGTACAAGGGATTTCTCCACTCTCTCCTCACTGGAGCCATTGGGTCTGTCAAACACTCTACATATAAATAATGTGCTGTTAAATATGGATTCCCAATTAATATTACAACAACTCAAGTTTAAAGTTCTCTGAGGGGTGCCTGAGTGGCCACTGTTGCCAGGTTGTCTGATTTGGAACATTCTGAAATAAAGTCCAAATTGGAATATTGCAGAGGGGGTGATTCCATCATTACCATACCTATTGTGGAGGAGTCCTTTAAGGATCTGGAGAAAACCTTGGCCCCAAGATTTCGATCCCTGTAAAGGGGAGGGCATTTTGGGACCTGTGAATAGGTTTGAAAGGAAGGTGAGAGCATATATTGAAAGGTGGCACATTACGTGGTTGTTCTTAAAGTTGCTGCACACTGAGGATTTCTATTTTCCTTCGATATCTGCTCTTCATTTTTTTGATGGACTTTAGTCCATTAACTGATGCATTACACATAATAAAAGACTAACTATTGGGAAAGGGTTCCCCCCACTATTGTTAAATTATTTTTGCATCTGTACTGTTTTTATTTTATGATATTGCTGATTACATTCTGTTTTTTTCTTTATTATGATTGCACTGTTTGGGCTCTTTCTCACGGGCGGTCCGATCAGATCCGCCTGTCAGTTTTTTAGGCGGATCGGATCAGATCCTCCATGCAGCTCTATGGGGCAGCGGGTGTCAGCGGAGACACCTCCGCTGACACCCGCTGCCATCCGCATGCGATCCTGTCCGTGAAATCTGGACAGATGGAAACCCTATTTTTCCATCCGTTCAGTGATCGGATCGGATGGGATCGGATGAGAGCGGACAGGCGGTCCGCTCTCATCCGATCCCCCATAGAAGGCAGCGGGGGCTGAGACACCTCCCTCTCTGCTCTGCAAGCGGAGACAGAGCTGTCATCCGCCGGCTCAGCGGGGATCGCGGCTCGATCCCCGCTGAGCAACACGGATCTGCCTACGGAGGCGGACCGTGTGAAAGAGCCCTTTATGTGTGTGCAGTTGTGTTGCACCCCCTAAGGAGCTGCAAGTAGAATGGGATCCCCCCCCCCACCCTGCACAGTCAGGCACACTGCATATCCACAGGCACTCAGAGTCAGAGAACAGTCTGTGAGCTTCTTTTTATTCATGTTATTGAGGAATAATAACATTCATAGGAATTGGAGATTATGGGATGCCCACTTCACTTCAGAAAACTTCAGGGAAAACTCTTCCCACTCACTTGCTTACAGAAACCCAGCTTGCACACTGTAAAGATCTGACAAAGCACCAATTCAGATTAGAAGAGTAGCATGTTATAGGCAGGATGTGTAGAAAAAATTCAGTGTCCAGCTTACATTCCTCCTGTGGCTATTGATCCCAGCACCACCTCTTCAAGCACTGCCATCCTGTCTGGCTGCAGCTGCCTCTTTTTTTAGCACTCCAGGCTAACTTCTCCACTCACCAGTCCACCCATCTAACTCTCTCAGGAGATCTCCCTGAAGTGCTGACCTGCTCCTGTTGTCTTCTCCTTGCTCCCGTGCCTCCAGGAAGGGCTTCCCCCATGTGTTTGTGGGGATTCTTCCAGCACGCGGGTCCCAGGCCTAAAGTCACCCCTCCCCAGACTAGTCCTATTGGTATGACTTATGCCTATTTATAAGGAGGCCTGCCCCCTGACAACCCTTTTACTGGGGATTTGCTGAGGTCCTCATACATATGCATGACAGTTCCTCCTAGCTTCCACCCACCATGTCTAGAACATTCTCCAATGTTCGAGAGAACAGGGGGTGGCACCAGAAGAGCTGTCAGGATGAGTGATCTAGCCTCCCTAAACCCAGATTCACAACCCAGGCCTGGCTTTCAGCCAAGCCAATTTGCCTACACTAACAACTAACCTATTTATACTAGCATGCTAGCTAGAGGGTGTTACAGTTGCTAACCTTAGCAATCTGCACGGTTACATTGAGAAGGTCGTCCCATTTTTTTTGTACACATAGTGTGTCTGCTCACTTTGTATAATATAGGTATTTATTTGATTTTTTTTATCACTATTTTCAATTTGTGCATATAAGTCTAAGTTGGTATCTTTTTCACACATAGGGAGTCCCACCACTATTGCTAACACTTATTGAAGGCAGCGCTGCACTTCTTGGTTCACAATATTTAAATTGTCTCCAGAACAGGAATAAAGAAGATAATGGCACCTGTTACAGTGTCAACTGTCTAAAAGAGCATTTACCTCAGTTTGGCAAGACCTAGTTCAGTGTTCTTCAAACTGTGCCCCAGGGGGGGCCAGATGTGGCCCTTTGCTTGCTTTTTCCCCCTAATGACACCAAAGAATGGGGAACAATCCTGCCCAATTACACCCATGATGGGCCACAATGACACCAAGAATGGGGCACAATGACACCAACAAAAGGGCACAATTCCTCCACTGACATGAACGATGAGGCATTGTTTATTCCCACTGATGTTGGAACCTTTTCTACTCCCTCTGGCCACAGCCTGGCTCCCCCCTTAAGTCTTAAGAAGGACAGTAAACCGGCCCTTTGTTTAGAAGGTTTGGAGACCCCTGCCCTAGTTGGATAAAAACAAAGCTGACAGAGGTTTTAATCATTACCTTCTCTTTAGTTTCTCTTTAGATATACTTTAAATTACTTGTATTTTCTTCTTTATATAATAATAAATATTGACCTTCGAAATTACAATGAATGCTTGCATATGGACTTTCCTAATATACTTAGCAACAGACTTAAAGTTGGCATCTGGTTTTAGATTCAGTGTGTTCACATATTAATGTCTCACCCGGAGTTATAGCAATATTCTAATATTAACATAAGGCAGAGCCAGATGTCACTGCCCTCAGTAAATTACATATCTACTGGGAAATCTACCTGAACTTAGAGTTTAAGAAGATTACATTTTCTTTCATCATACATATGCCTCTTGTATAGCATTTTTGTAAATTTTTTAGTTAAAAATCAAGTAATATTGTAGCTGCGGTATAGTGATTAATTTGTTTTTACTTTATTGATGACTAGGTTAATAGAATGGCTGACTTTTTCATTTGACTAATGTGGCTGCACTATGTTTGATTCCTAGTTTAAGGCTTTAGGGCATGAACACGGGCATAATTAATGTGAGCAGTGTGTTGGTAAAATCTAACATTGGATCTATTGGTAGTTTCAAAGCAGCAACATCCACAACTTTAACATCGTGGTATGCGTTTGCAAGCATAAATGTATATCTTTAACTATTAAAATGTTATTTTAAATACAAATTAAAAATATATGTGTAGAGCAGTATCCATTTACTCACATGCTCATCTGCATGTGCAGGCCCCTAAACTCCCTTTCCCTGGGTTTATGGACATGCTCAGGGAAGATATGTTTCTCTGCTTTCCTACCCCAGCAACTTAGAGAGGCCACCCCTGATAAGGCAGAGGTTGATGGCCATGTGATCTGCGGCCTCCACTGTCAGAACAAGCGTGCAGGCAGAGCATAATAGTACAGAGCTTCCTAGTTGCTACCAAAGTAATCTAGTTCCAGTGGGGTGATGGTACATCCTTGGGACTGAGATCCTTCCAGCTGTTCACCTGTGTTACCAGAGCTACCCTGGACTTCACTGTGCTGTCTATGAGTAAAATAACAAATAGCTTATATTTATAGAAGAGTGAACTACAACCTTGCACTGGCACTTTAAATTATTTTGATCTTCCTCATTTGTCCATCAAAAAGGTCTGATTAGTTTATCCTTATTTTGGGTTTTATAGGAATTTGCGCTAGTTTTTACCTTGGCCTTATACATATGTAGTACATCTACAGTTAACCAGCAGCATTTTCCGTTGACCCTTACAATTTAATTTAGATTCTCTTATCCAAAGGTGACACCCTGGGCGCTTGATTATACATGTTCTTTTTAATAATTAGCTTTGTTCTGTACTGTTTTACTGTAGTAGTTAGTCTCAGCTAAATTATCTGCTACCTTATAGAGTTTCTCAGACACTATACCATGCAGCCACATGTTACCTTGATTAGGTCATGGAAAAATTGCTGTGAAGAGTCCATATTTGGGTATCCTTCATTATTTTGCAATGTATGAATTTTTTTTGCCATCCTATACCTAGAACCAACATTACTTCTAACTTTGCACCTGTTTAGTAAACTGCAAGTTTTAGATACCCTATATCGCTCATCATTTGGCTGATAGCCCATTCTGTAAGCCCCCGTTCACACTGAGGCGACCTGGTTGCCTGACAGGTCGCCGTAGGTCGCCTCGCATAGAGAAGCTGTGGACCCGTTCTAATAGGAGCGACACAAGTCGCTCCGACTTAGAAAAAGGGTCCGGAGCTTCTTTGGGGCGACCCGGAGTGACCTGCATAGACTTCAATGTTATGAAGTCCGTGCCGGCCACTCCGAGGTCGCGGTGCGAGCAGCGCGCCGCGACCTGTGAGGTCGCCCCGGGAAGTAGCGTCGCCCCAGTGTGAACGGGGCCTCAGACATGCAAGATTGCAATTAAGTAGGTGGGAAAAAGCAACAAGGACTTATTACAGGTATAGTGCTCACCTGAACTCAAGGAGTAGGTGGAACACCCCTTGAGACAGGCAGGGCCAGGATTTTACCCCAGGGCTGAGTCCATGGCTTAAATTCAGGATCTGAAAGAACATTGTGCACCAGTCACTTTCTGTCCTTTTAGAAATGTTATTTCTCATCACACACGAGGACACAGGATTAGGGAGGATCATAAATATCCATAGTAACACACAGACTTCTCCAGATGCATGTCAAGCTGCACAGCATAAAGAATCTTTAAGCCAACCCAACAACACGGTAGGCATCTTATTAAGATGATTAATACACTTCTCTCTCTGCGCTGGCTCCAGTACCCTCTCTACAATTTCTAGGGCTACCATGAATCCTCTCCAAGAGAGTAACCAGACCCCTGTGAGCAAGCCAGTCCCCATCTTGGCTTTCTCCAGCAAGATCCTCCTCCTGGGTCCTGATCTTCACACAGCATCCCACATCGACAGAAAGGACAGATTTCAGGACCATTTCAGGCATATCTAGTCCAGAGCATATGGTATATCCCACACAGGTTATGGGCTCAACAGGATAAATCAGTTAAGCAGCACCACTCCAGGTGCAGACTTGGGGAAAAAAAGACATCACAAGGCATCCCCCAAATATTTATATCCTCCCCAACATGCACCAGTGGTCATAAACCTCCTCCATGTTATTAATATTAACAGGATATTCATATTCATAACTCAGTTTCATTGTGGAATCTCAGTGACAACTACTGGCAGCAGAAAAAAATCAGCACTCCCACTAGGTTTAGGTGAAGACCAATTGAAGAGACCAATTACAAATTCAGCTTGAGCTAACTATCACCCAGCTTAATTTAGGTGGTAGTATCTTAATAGGCCAGGGTGCTACCTAGACAAAATCTGTAGTACTATTCTGATATATAGGGCCTGATTCATAGTACGGCGAATTGGCGTTTCGGCGGGATTTTGCAAACCGGCGATTATTTAAGTCTGAAATTGGCATTCAAAGAACGGCGGGCGGAAAATAGCGCCTAGTGTGAGATTTATTAAGATGCAATATGGTCAGAGCGCGACTTAAAACCACGCCAGCTAAAAGCTCGACTAAAGTTTAGCCAAATTTTCCCCTGTACCCCCAAAAATCCCAAATCACTGTGGAAGGTGTGGAAGTCAATTTGGAGATGACTTGCGTTTAAAAAATCTCAAAAACTGACTTAGAAAGAGAGATATCTGCGAAAGTGTGGAAAGGTTAAACAGCTCCTCCAGCCCCGAGCTGCGAACGCGCGAATGTGCGCATGCGCAACGCCAAATAGGCTCAAAAAATTTCGCCAGCGCGATTTTGGGTCAATTTTTTTTTGAATACCGCTTGCAAATCCGCTGTCTCGCCCATAGAAAATGGCAAAAACCGGCGGAATTGGAAAAACATGCACACTTCCAACAAGGGATCCCTTAGTAAACACCATCACATTCCATACACCTTTCCTGCTAACTCCGAAATCATAGCAGTCAAATCTACAGTGTTTATATAGAACCTCCACATTATCTGAAAAAACCCACAAAATATTACATTGGGGAATTGGTCATCAGATATAAAAAAAATAGATGTAAAACATATTTCAAAGAAAGATTATTAGCATTTCACACATATCAAGGAAATGTCACAATTTTGACAATATTTTATGTGTTTCCAAAGAATGTTTTTAGAAATATATTGCAAATACTACCTTTTCTTCCATATGGGTATGGCCAAGTGTTACCATTTTACTACACATTTAACTGAAGGTATATATATATATATCCCTTATACTTGGCTAATTAGCAAAGTATGCCCAACAAACAAATAGAGCTTTAGCTCACAATATTGCTACATATTGACTTTATGTGGCATCTTTTGTATTTTGTTCATGTCTTTAGATTAAAAGTTTGCTGATACACATGCCTTTTTCAAACATGAACAAAATTAATGATGTCAACATTTGGAGGATTGGAGATATCCAAGTGTTGCCCATACAGAGGGCACCTTCCGGATTCGAACTTACAAACCTACAGCAGGAAGGCAGACTCCCTAATCATTGTGCTATTTCTCAGTGAGCGTTGGGTGTTTTCCTCATGCCGTCAAAATGCTCACATGGGAACAGGGGCCATTGAACTGAATAGGATTGGATTTTTTGCCTGTTTTGGGAGCTGATCCTTGAGCTGGACAAATCCCCCTCAAACGCCCCCAAACGGGCTACGTTCACATGTACGTGTTTGTGGTCTGTTTTTGGGGCTTTTGTAGGTGATTTCATATAACAATGCCTGCCCAAAAAATGCATGTCAAAACGCCTGTGAAAACGCCAGCCAAAATGCACATAAGAACGCCTGATATAATTGCCATGCCAAATTTAGGGATGTTCATGAGTGATGAGTCAGATTGTTGGCTTACATATCTGGTCAATTGTCACAATCTCACTTCCCAAATCCCAAAAGGTGTGTTTCAATTGTTTACCTAAATATATATTTCTCTCTCTCTCACGTAATTGTATATATATGTATGTATTCCTGTATCAAACATTCTAAATAATGACTAGCAAACTTGAATAGAGAATTTTTTCAATTCACATATACTATACACACCTACATACATTTCTATTCCTCATTTCTATTTCCCTTGTTTTGGCAACTGAGCATGCTCCAAAACACACAGGACACACACAGTTAATTTTTGGACTGGGCGTTACCATTCTGGGTGTGTGTTTGCTTGGATTATATATAGCTCACTCAGACATCAGGAAAGATTTGACCTACGAAGAGGTCCAATATATTTGTGTGTCACATGCTTTATGGGTAACATTTTTGGCCCTTTGTTATTTATGGAGGTGAGATTTGGCTGTGTTGTGTGTTGACTCTCTGTAAGTATTTATTGCTGTTAACATAATTCTGTCAATCTGCACATGCATCTGTTGATTATGGGCTCTTTGTCGATGTATATGGTCTAAATGTTGTACAAAGGTTGTTTTTGTTTGAAAAATACAAATGTAATAAACAGCATGTTTCCAATTTTTTTTTAAAATGTCTTCATGTGTCTAAATAAAGTTTTCTGGTGTCCACAAATGTATGTATTTGTATTTCTTTTTCTAAGTTAAATCTGCTTAATGGTTGTGTATGTTGACTATTCGCGAATTCGCGAATATACAAAACCGCGTTCTCACATTTATACATGAAACCGGAAACGAAACTTTTGGTGCGTGCACACGTTTCCGGAAATTGTCCAGGCCCTGTCGTAAGTGTGCATCATGGCTCCTGCACTGTTTACTGCCGAAATAGTGGCATTTGTGTGTAAGGTAAGGAGGGGGTGTGAATGTGCAGGTTGCGGGATGGGGGATGGTGGCTGGGGGGCTGGGTGGGTCGCTTATCTAGCGGGTGTGCAAGAAACTTTTGGTCTGCTGATCTGCGCATGCACTTTCTGCCTATTAGACGTGATCTAGAAGCTTCCTGTTATAGAAACTTCCTAGATGTGAACCTGTTCCCTATATATATATATGTGTGTATATGTGTGTATATATATGTGTGTACATGTGTGTATATATATATGTGTGTATATATGTATATATGTATGTATATATGTATATATATATGTATGTATGTATGTATGTATGTATGTACATTAGATACATTATAGAATATGTTATATACCATATATTAGTGTATATAATAGGGAACAGGTTCACATCTCTGAACTTTCTATATAGATATAGATAGGCATACCCTGCTTTAAGTACACTCACTTTATATACAATCGTGAGTAAGGACACAGCTTGTTCAGCTTGCCATGACACTGCTCACAAACCATAAGTGACAGGGATAACAAACTTAGGGAGCAACGACAGGGTACCCAGGTACCCAGGACTACACCATATCCATTTTGTGGCTGGCCAGCTTGCCTAGGTAATCTATCATGTCATAGTCCTGGCTCCCCTTAACATGCTCCCACATGGTTTGGGAGTAAGGCTATGTCAATGTGGCCAAAATTTACAAAGGGATTGCTTCACTTTAAGTACATTTTCAGTTTACATACATGCCCTGGTCCCATTGTGTACTTAAAGTGGGCTATGCCTGTATATAGATAGATTTGATTCGTTTCAACTTTTACACAAAATGAAACACAATTATCTGTGACAGATTGCTCTGACGCTTTGGAATCTGTCTCGATAAAGACAAATGTATTTACCCTTTTCATATATGCAAGATTAGAAACATTATATTCCCTAAATGCATAATGCCAAAAATTATTGCCTTACATACATCCATACACACTGCAAGCTCGGCCCCGTTTGTCTTGTCTGACACTCTTACCATCATAAGCTGGATCTGCACACAGCAGCTAATTGGTTCACCTGAGATGGAATCAGTGATCACAAAAATCTGGAATGGTTATGTCTTCAAAGGATTGCCTTGAACAAATCACCCATCTCACACTGCCATATGATAATGAATGGGGGTGTCCATTGCAAGTTAAATACACCCCCAGATCACATTGCTTTGTTAATTGACAGATCTAACTGGAATCTGATGGCACTGCTGTGAACCACTATGCCATCAAATTCTGCTGGGGACCTTTAAAAAGGATTATGTGTGATTGTGTGGATAATTATGCCACCTTAAATTTGCATCTCCCACATACCATGTGCAACTCTTGCAGGAATTGTGAATCAAGGATAATTCAGCACAGCTTAATGAACAGACACATTGAGGAGTGTAGGAACACACCGTCAGATTACCCGATCACACTATGGGGTTTTAACTCCTCCATAATTTTGCCACTTTGGAAACCAAGTGCTTACTTTATGTATACTTTTTAGACGGAACTACAATTTCTAGTAGGGTGATATCATTGCATGAGATTTTCCCTCACTTCCTGTCTTAGTGTCACCAAGACAGGAAGTGAGGGGAATATCACTGTGGGGAAATAGCTTGCAATTGTTGCCTTATAATGTCCATAGTATATATAAAAGGAAAGAATTGCTGGCTATATCCCCACGGGAGATTCCCTCACTTCCTGTCCTGGTGACACCAAGACAGGAAGTGAAGGGAAATCTCCTGCAATGATATAACACTGTTACATGTTCTAGTTATGTAGCAAACTTAAGAATATACAAAGCAAACATCTTTTTTTTTTCCATTTTGGCAAAATCATGGATTAATTAAAAAACTATCTTTGTTTGTCCCGTGGCTTGCAGGAAAAACATTTTGCCTTGATTCCACCATCCACACAGACAGGGGAAACCCTCCTGCGGAGCCATTGTGTTCACCCGGTGCTGCCCCTGCCAGGAAAACACAGTGATTATTGCTAGTGGCTACAAGAGATGCTAGCGATAAGTGTGTGTAAAATCTGACAGACTGGTTGTACGTTGTCCTCCAGGTGATCGACCAATCAACTTGGGTACCTTCAGCCTGGCCATACACAGTTTAAATCTGCATCTCAAATGAAGCAATCCCATTTACATATAACACTCCATAAAGGAGAATTGAGGGGCTTATCAGGTCTGCGTCAAAAATTAACAGCCACACCCAATCAGACAGCTCGTGTTAAAAGGGACCTGAAAAGCAATCTGCATGGCTTGCTTTTCCAAGCATTGGCTAGTTTAGTGAGCCTGGACTAATAACAGTCACTGTAATGCTACCCATACTGCTGTCCTTTTAACATGGTGACAAAAGTTGATACCTATGCTACATGTGTGTAAAGTTACTTGCACCCTGCTAAATGGACAGCAATAAGGTTGTAAATACAGTGACTGCCTGTCCCCCCCTGATGGCGGCCCTGGGTGTGTCATGAAAGGCCAATTGAGAAAATGGCTATATCATGTAGAGGAAATCACCAGTGTGGGGCAACCTATGTCATGGAGGTAGATTTGGACATCGATGTATATGTATCACCAGAAATGGAATTCTTTGTTCTACAATATCTCAAAGACGACCTAGCATGTTATTTGAAGACTGTACTATTTTGGACATACTTGGACTCAAACATACACTGCTCTTTCCACAGCTCCTCCTCCTCTGGGGGTATGATAAAGTTTATACGCATCTTCACCAAAAGCACAAGATGATGTGTCGTCTCCGGATGAGGCTGCAGCGGAGATTCATGTTCCTGCCTGAGATAGTGGATCTGCAGCGGGCCTGGAGTGATGCCAAAAGGCGCTCACCCAGGCTCCTGCTAAAGGCTGTGGAGCAAATCTCCGGTAAGTAAAAATATACATTACATGTGACCAGATAGGTTACAATTTTTTGGGTAGGTGGACATGTGTTTAGCTATGCAACAACACTAATACCAACACCCCCCCCCCCCTCCCTCTCGCTCCTACCTTTCCTACCTCCATCAAGTGTCTCTTCACAACCTTTAATACTACTATGTACATTCGTATTTTTTATGTTTCTTTTTTTTCTTCTGCTTCTAGCCAAAGCGGACGGCCGGCACCCTCTTGTGCTTTTGGTGAAGAAGGGGAGGAGGAGGACGGCCACACTCCAATATGCATTCAGAGGCAGCGAGCCATTTGAGCAACTGCAAATTGTGGATCGTAAGTAGAAAATAAAAATGTTAGAAATTTCTAATCTCTAATCACATTTTACAGAGCCCCCTTTACATCGGAGTCTCCAGACTTACTACACTGTAAGAGGGAAGTGTGAAGACTCTGATATAAGGAGAGTTTGGGAACCATTATTTGAGGGGGGAAGCTGGGGACTCTGGTGTAAAAGGGAACTCTGTGGTCCCCAAAGCTCCCCCATACATCTGAGCTTACAGAGACCCTCTTACACTTCCCTTCCTCAGTCCACCACAGTCAAGGGCACAACAAGTCCCACTGCAGAAGGCTACCTGCTTGGACTTGTAATCCTCTCTGTAGGGGAATGAGGAAATACTGCCTGCTATGCTAAGACTTGTAGTGCCCTCTGTTAGGGACTAAGGATTCCTCAGTCCTCAACATTCTAGGGCACTATAAGTCTCAGCATAGTGGGCTGTCATACCTCAGTCCCTCACAGCTCGGGGCAAAAACAACACAGTTAAACATCTAAAGGACAACTCCAAACAAAACTACCAATAATGGACAGAGTCCATATGCTCTATAATGTCAAAGACCCGCTACCACTCACCTTCCACCTCTGGTGCTGTCATTGTGTAGGGCAAAGGGCTCCATCTACACCATGTTTGGCTTTCAGGTCAGATAGGCAGGACTTGCTCAGCTCCACTCTCTTCCTTGGCAATTGACTCTGGCGTTATTGTGGATCTTTCCTCCTCTAGGAAACACCCAGGGGCCCTCTCCTTGTCCCCCAGCCACCCAGGGCCTTCTTCTCCTCCTCCTCCACCAACCATTTTCAGACTCTTCCAACTTCCCTTGGGCAACTCAACCCCTTTGCATAGTGGACACAACAAATCTATGACCAGCCTGCAAAATATCAAGTCTGGGCCTGGTTACCTGTATGTTCCGGGTCCAGGGCGGAGCTCTCCTCCCAGAGCAACAAATGATGATAGCAGAGTGAGTTGACCGGCCAGTCACTTCCTACTGGTGCAGGTACACACCTACCGATTCCTCCACATCTTAGGATAACATGATCCGACGGCCAATCCCCAGTCAGAGAAGGAGGAGTAAGTGTCAGCGGACAACAGACACCTGGCAGACGCAGTGAAGGGACTGCAGCACACTGCTGCAACTTTTTGATCCGAGGATTGAAAGCAATCTTTTACTTGGGAGATTTCCCTGACTGCGCCCTTCGAAATGTTGGTGCTCCGCCACTGGCTGCAAGGCCCCTGTAGGTGTGAGGCCTTAGGCGCCCGCTTAATTTGCATGGTGCCCTCCTGTTTTAAAACATGGTCAATGCATCTCATTGGTGTAAGTGCACTTCTATGTTCTGAATTGTAGGGGCATTGAGTATGGTGCTAGCATGATGAGAGGTTACTGCCTATTTGTGTCCATAAATAATATATAATGTTTTTCTTTTATTTTAGAAACCAGTGATCAGGATGTGGAGGCTCAGCCTTCTCAGGCCCCCTGTAAGTAATGTGGATGTGCTGGTGTGTTGTGTATTAGGTCGAACTTGGAGGAATGATTGTTTGTTTTGTTTTCTTTTGTGGTTGATGTAACTTCAGCAAGAGAGGAGCCTCAGGCAGGGCCAAGTCGCCTGGATCCGGGCCAGGAACACATTGGTGCCCAAGAAGAGGCCAATTGGTCTCACCCGGATGAGGACCTGGGCTCTCCTCAAATGGGAAGTAAGTATTCTACATGTGTTTGTGTGTTCAATGTGTCCTGGGAAATCTAAGGGCTGTAATATATATATTTTGCCATTGGGGTTATGTAGCAGATGACATTGAGGATGTTAGTTGTGGAGGACTGGGGAAGAGGGGCCGCTGCTTACCCAGTCCAAAGTAACTACTACCTTCAATGTTTCCCAACTACTTTCTGTGTGCCTTTATCAAATAGCTTTGGTTCAAGGATTGTATTTGTGTCTTTGTGTTTCTAGGAGATACGACGCCATCCCCCCATGAAGGGACACCATCCCCCCATGTAGGGTCTCCCCCATCCTCCCCCACTCCAGGCTCCCCTGAACTAGTCTGTAAGTACCTAAAATTAGATTCTCACATGAATTGTGTGTGCTAGGATGATGTGTATCTAGGATAATCTAAGTTGGAGTCTAAGCAAGTGTAGTTTTGCTATATGTGACAGGAAGGTTGGTCATGAAACACTCTTGCTTAACCTTCATGTTTGAAAGGTGGTTTTGGGCAGCTTTACAGGACATGTTATCTTTTGTAAGTTATCTCAAGCCACCCTATTCTAAATTGGTGTTAGTTTCTCTACATTGGAAATGGTGTGCTTTGTACTTGTAAATTTTTTGTGGACATTGTAATTTAATCATGTCCTGATTTAGTCAACACTGAAAATGTGTGTTTGTCAATCTTTCATAAATACTCTTCCTCGGTAATGTACCACATTCCAGTTCACAATTTGTGTTCTTTTTGTGCAGTTTCTCCCGAGCCAGCCACGCCATCAACTTCGGGGGCCCAAAAAAAAAATGATGATGGTAAGTTGTGTGCTTTTCCAGTAATGTGTCTACTTAGTAAGTGGAGAAATGCTAACTGTGTATGTCCCCGCTCAGGCTTCAAGTTGCTCTAAAGGCAGCAGGTTCTTTATGTGAATGCATTCTATGCATTAGTATTCCAAGTGATAGGTGTGCATATTCCCCCTAAGACTTACTGGGACCATTTTTTACTGTCCAAATTTTTGCACTAATACTTGTCTGGAACAGACTCCCCCTCCTCCTTAACTGAGGTGACAGCATGCCAATATTGCCTCCTGATGCTGTCACTCCTAATCATTGAGACCATCGGAAGGGAGGGGGGCAAGGCTGGCTCACAGCCTAGTGCCTGAACAGGCACAGGGTGCTTGGCTTCATCTCATGTGCCTCCATAGCAAGCTGCCTGCTGTGGGGTCAACCAACAGGAGGGAGGTGCCTAGAGGTGTGTACAGGGGCCATGTAAAAAGGAGGATTGTTATTTCTCTTGTCCCCAAAAACCTAGAGAGTGTAAGTCTAACCTGATTAGTTTTCCACAGCCCTCCCAAAATGATATGTTTCCAACACTTAGAACAGGCAGGGCTGAGGCACAAAAAACATCCGAAAAGCACAATCAGCACAAAAGCAGGGAGTACGTATCCTTAACGCTACAAGCTTCACCCAGTAGAATGACGCTTGCACTGTACAAATCTGCATCACCACCATATCAAAGTCTAAATAAAACTTTCAGGGAAATGTGGAGGGGTAATGAGTGGGTGTTAGAGCGTTTTCATGACTGCCTAACCTACAGTTAGCGTGAGTCCATTTGTTGATAAACTTTTTCTTCTCTCTTAACACAGCTGGGATGGCGGTAAGGAGATCAGGGGAGCAGACACATCTGCTCCGTCCAGAACTGGCCCTCCGAATTCCAAAGGGTAAGTCTCTACTATGTGTCAGGTTCAATCTATAGACAGTAAGAGGGAGAGAGAACGCTACACAAACTCCAATGGTGATAGAGATAAATGTGTGCACATGTATCGTGTTGACCAATTGAACCCAAAACACCTTACATTCTTCTAAATGATTGCTTGTGTTGACATGAAGAAAAGCCTTTTACTTAGCTTTGGTGGAACTGCTACTAACATTCCAAGCCATCTTATGTAACCTTTTGAACAATTTGCTGTGAAAGTTTGAGTTTAAGGTTTACACCAGCAATTTAGCATATTTGCTTCAGAGTGTTGATAAAAGCCAACCAATAGACTCCTAAGCATATTTGTTGAGGCACATTAATTACAATCGTTGTTTGGATCATTTTGCATAAAACTAATTGTCATGTCTTTTTCTACCCAGGACACACCCACCTCACCTATGAGGTCCTTTTGGAATATGTAACATGGTGCATAGACCGAATATTAGTTTTGGAAGACACTTATGGGGCGGATCCAGCCCCTCAGGAGCCATTTGTCAGGAATGTCTCACCCTTAAAAAGATTTTAGTTTTTATTTTTTAATTTGTTTGGTTAATTTTCCAATGTTTTTTAAATGGCACATTTCGACATTCTAAAAAAAAATATAACAAAAAAATATAAAAATTAAAAACCCTTTTTTTTGGGACCAAAAAAAATAAAAAAAAACAAAAAACCCTCGTTTTTGGGACCAAAAAATATATAAAAAATAAAAACCCTTTTTTTTGGGACCAAAAAAAATAAAAAAAAAAACAAAAAACCCTCGTTTTTGGGACCAAAAAAAAATATAAAAATTAAAAACCCTTTTTTTTGGGACCAAAAAAAAATAAAAAAAAACAAAAAACCCTCGTTTTTGGGACCAAAAAAAAAAAAAAAAACAAAAAAAACCCTCGTTTTTGGGACCAAAAAAAATATAAAAATTAAAAACCCTTTTTTTTGGGACCAAAAAAAATAAAAAAAAACAAAAAACCCTCGTTTTTGGGACCAAAAAAAATATAAAAATTAAAAACCCTTTTTTTTGGGACCAAAAAAAAATAAAAAAAAACAAAAAACCCTCGTTTTTGGGACCAAAAAAAATATAAAAATTAAAAACCCTTTTTTTTGGGACCAAAAAAAATAAAAAAAAACAAAAAACCCTCGTTTTTGGGACCAAAAAAAATATAAAAATTAAAAACCCTTTTTTTTGGGACCAAAAAAAATAAAAAAAAAACAAAAAACCCTCGTTTTTGGGACCAAAAAAAATATAAAAATTAAAAAAGCCTTGTTTTTGGCAAACAAAAAAACCACAAATGTTTACAAAAAAGCCTTGTTGTTTTTATGGCAAACGACAAAACCACAAATGTTTACAAAAAAGCCTTGTTGTTTTTATGGCAAACGACAAAACCACAAATGTTTACAAAAAAGCCTTGTTGTTTTTATGGCAAACGACAAAACCACAAATGTTTACAAAAAAGCCTTGTTGTTTTTATGGCAAACGACAAAACCACAAATGTTTACAAAAAAGCCTTGTTGTTTGTGGCAACCGAAAAAACCACAAATGTTTACAAAAAAGCCTTGTTGTTTTTATGGCAAACGCCAAAACCACAAATGTTTACAAAAAAGCCTTGTTGTTTTTATGGCAAACGACAAAACCACAAATGTTTACAAAAAAGCCTTGTTGTTTTTATGGCAAACGACAAAACCACAAATGTTTACAAAAAAGAACTGTTTTTGTGAAAACCTTCAAAAAAATGATGTCAAAACATAAAAAATGTTTAAAATGTTTATCTAAATTAAATTTAAGTATGTTGCTCTTTGCAACACAAATGTTACATTGGCAATTTAGTTCATTCTATTATATATTGTAATATATTTTTTGTACGCTACAGTTGGTAGACACCCACATGTGTTATTAAAACATTTATTTTATTACCCAAGTTTTCTTTTTGGTGTACACATCGAATGTCTTTTGTGTTGTATTTGTTTAGTTGAGTGGTGTGGTCTGTAATTGTTAGTATGTTGGCTTTGGTTTATGTTAGCCTTGAGACTTGTTTTGAAGCTACATTTGAAGGGAGACCTTTTCTTGGGTCGTTATGTGAGCATTGAGTTATCTAAATTTACATGAAATCATATGTTTGGAGATAGAGAAGCACGTGTGTATAAATGCCTACATTAACCAGGGCCATTACTTGGCCACCAACACTCCTAAAAAACCAAAGAGCAAACACAAACTAATCATTTAGCATAAAATTTTATTTCATCCCCAAAAGAAGCACTATAATAAATCATATTGTGCCACCCTCAAATTTAAAAAAAAAATGGCCCAACAAATTGGCCAATGTAACAATCATTAACAAAACTAAACCAAATTAAACAAAAAAACAAAAAATCAAGTTGGTGGTGGTGCCTGAAGCAGTGTGGTGAGCACTGTTAAGTTTCCTGCCATCAAATGGTGGGCCAATAGTTCCATCTGGTCTGGGGTTAGCTGTAGAGTTGTGGTCAAGTGGCCCATTAGGATCATATCTTGTGTCTGAGGCTGCTGATGATGCAGGGTGTTGAACCTTGGAAATGTCCCAGACAGAAGATGTTGTGCCAATAGTCTCATCTGCTCTGGGGTCAGCCTAACAATTTGGGCAACGTGTGCCATTAACATGAGATGGGATCGTTGCTGCTCCAAGGCTATTTGATGCTGCTGGTGGTGCAAGGGTTGTGAAGATGTGTGGGGAGTGGTGGTTGATTGGTTGTTGTGGTCCACGGTGCGGGGGCAAACGACATGTCGCATTGGTGACAAAAAAGAAGAACGGCCTGGGGAGGAGTGAAGTGATAAAGGTGTGGAGGGAATGTAGTCAGGTGGAAGAGGTACTGTGGAAGGTTGTGCAGGAGGATTGCTCATTGAGGGGTGTGGGAGTCCGAACAGAGTGTGAAGTGCTAGGAGTGGCTACAGGAGGAATTGTCCCATCCCCAGCTGCCTGACAAGTGGCCAACACTGGCATTACCCTCCCACTACCACAACCTGCAGTGGCAGGTGAGTGAGATGTTTGGGAGGGCTCTGCCAATGGGGCATCTTCAGATCCAAACAGGCATTGGCGTGTGGCCAGCACCTGAGTGTCAACACTTTGCCGATCCCGTTGATGCTGGTCTGCTAAACTTACCAAGCTGTTACGCATATCCTGTTGAACCTGTAACATATCCTGGTGAACCTGTACCATTGTTGCTACAGATTCCTGTATGAGCCCGAGCAGACGTACTGCCTCAGTAGATTGCTGAGTACGCCTCCTTAACTCATTTTGGACCTGATACTCATCAAGCAGCCTCTCGGCTACATCCAGCATAGATGGACGAAGTTGGGTAGGTGACAATCCCTCTGCATCTAAGGCTACCTGAAAGCAGAAGAAATAGACCAAATCATTATCAAACATCAGGACTAAATATTTCAGATTAGTTTGACAACTTAACACCCCAAGCAGAACGTTGAAAAGTTTGATGTGCTTCTAATGAGTACTTGTTCATTGTAAGATTATCCAAGCTAGCAACACTTCTGATAATGGGTACATATTATATTGGTAGGACTAATATGACAAAGGCAAAAAAGATTCAACATGAAGGTGTTCCCAATTAACCCTGGTGTGGTAGGTTGTTTATGCTTTTGGTAAATCTGTTACTACTAGGGTTGAGCGGACACCTAGATGTCCGTGTTCGACGGGTTCGGCCGAACTTTAAAAAAAAGTCCGGGTCCGTGTCCCGGACTTTTACCGAACTTTTCCCGGACACCGAACCCCATTGAAGTCAATGGGGACCCGAACTTTAAGGCACTAAAATGGCTCTAAAACACCAAAGGAAAGGGCTAGAGTGCTGCAAATGGCAGCAAAACGTAATTAAGAGCATGGCAAGTGCTCTGCAAACAAATGTGGATAGGGAAATAACTTAAAACAACAAAAAAAAACAGAAAAATAAAACAATGTTCTTCTTCATCTCTGAAGGACGAGGCCCATATGGAGTAGGAGGGAGGTTGAGGTGGTGGTGGATGTGGCGGTGACATAGGCGTGCGCACAGGGTGTGCTGGGTGTGCCTGGGCACACCCTAATCACCTAGGGCACATAGCATTGCCAGTGAGGAGATGGGAAAGATCTCCCTGGGACCTGCTCTGCTCTATTTCTCCTTGCCTACAGGTACATGGCCCCGATACATTACTCTCCCTGCTGGCAAACACATGCATGTGTATTTCAACTTTGGGGTGCACACCTTAATGCAATAGGCTGCGCACACCTATGGGCGGTGTAGGTGGAAGCGGCGGTGGAGGAGGACCAGGGCCGGATTAACAGCATCATGGGCTTGGTGCTGAGGATTTTGAAGGGCCTTAGGGCCGTGCCTTGCCATGCACCCAGAGGAGGAAGGGTGCAGCCATGCATGCCTAATTCAACATGGGATGCTGTCTCTGAAGCCCATAAACACATCCATGCATCGCCAACTGTCCCTCCTTGTCCGGCCTTCACGCTGTGTGGGGAGGTTCTGAGGGTGCTGCCTGGGGAAGCGAGCATAGAAGCCAGACTTCTGTGTTTACAAGTGACAGAAGAGCGGTAACAGTGAATATGGCCAACCCGGGGCCTATATAAAAGGTAGGGGCCTGGAGCTGCAGCTCCAATAGCCCCTACATTAATCTGGCCCTGAGGAGGAGGACGAGGTAGCCAACACTGCTTCTTTTCACAAATTTTAAATGAGGGTACACCCCAAAAGAGTGAGAAAGAGCAAAAATGGAACAATGGGTGGGTAAGGTCGGTATCCATTGCTATTCTGCATAAGGTACGGAAAAGTCCCGTGGGATCCATGCCTGGTTCATTTTAATGAACGTGAGCTTGTCCACATTGTCTCTGGACAGGCGGCTGCGCTTGTCTGTTATAACGCCCCCAGCCGTGCTAAATACCCGTTCAGATAATACACTGGCTGCAGGGCACGCCAGCACCTCCAAGGCGTAAAGGGCAAGCTCAGGCCATGTGCCCAATTTGGAGACCCAGAAGTTGAAGGGGGCAGACCCGTCATTCACTACATGTAGGCGTGTGCACACATACTGCTCCACCATGTTGGTAAAATGCTGCCTCCTGCTAAGACGTTCCATCTGAGCTGCTGGTGCTGCTGTTTGTTGTGGCGTGCTGACAAAGCTTTTCCACATTTCGGCCATGCTAACCCTGCCTTCTGAGGTGCTGGCGGTGCCCTGGTTGCGTTGGCGACCTCCTCCTCCTCCTCCTCTGCCTTGTGCTTCCACTGTGGCCCCGCTGTCAGATGGGAATGCCAGCAGCATGGCGTCTACCAGCGTGCGCTTGTACTCGCGCATCTTGCGATCGCGCTCCAGTGAGTGAATTAAGGACGGTACGTTGTCCTTGTAACGGGGATCCAGCAGCGTGGCCACCCAGTAATCAGCACAAGTTAGAATGTGGGCAACTCGGCGGTCGTTGTGGAGACACTGCAGCATGTAATCGCTCATGTGTGCCAGGCTGCCCAGAGGCAACGAAAGGCTGTCCTCTGTGGGAGGTGTATGGTCCGTGTCCTCTGTATCCCCCCAGCCACGCACCAGTGATGGCCATGAGCTGGCCTGGGTGCCACCCTGCTGTGAACATGGTTCCATCTCCTCCTCCAGCTCCTCCTCCTCCTCATCCTCCTCATCCTCCAGAACTGTGCCCCTGCTGGACAATTGCGTCCCTGGCGTTTGCGTGTGCAGGAACCCACCCTCGGAGCCCCTTGCGAATGACTGCCCTGAAAGCCTTGGAAATGTTACCTCTTCATCCTCCTCCTCCTCCTCATCCTGTGCCACATCCTCTTCCATCATCGCCCGAATTGTTTTTTCAAGGAGGCATAGAAGTGGGATAGTTAAGCTGAGAACGGCGTCATTGCCACTGGCCATGTTGGTGGAGTACTCAAAACAGCGCAACAAGGCACACAGGTCTCGCATGGAGGCCCAGTTATTGGTGGTGAAGTGGTGCTGTTCCGCAGAGCGACTCACGCGTGCGTGCTGCAGCTGAAACTCCACTATGGCCTGCTGCTGCTCGCACAGTCTTTCCAGCATGTGCAAGGTGGAGTTCCACCTTGTGGGCACGTCACATATGAGGCGGTGAGCGGGAAGGCCGAAGTTACGCTGCAGCGCTGCCAGGCGAGCAGCAGCAGGGTGAGAACGCCGAAAGTGCGCACAAACGGCCCGCACTTTCTGCAGCAGCTCTGACATATCGGGGTAGTTTTTAAGGAACCTCTGCACCACCAAATTCAGCACATGCGCCAGGCAAGGGATGTGCGTCAAACCGGCTAGGCCCAGAGCTGCTATGAGATTTCGCCCGTTATCGCACACCACCAGGCCGGGCTTGAGGCTCGCTGGCAGCAACCACTCATTTGTCTGCTGTTCCATGCTCCTCCACAACTCCTGCGCGGTGTGTGGTTTGTCCCCCAAACAGGCAAGTTGTAAAACTGCCTGCTGTCGTTTACCCCTGGCCGTGCTGAAGTTGGTGGTGAAGGTGTTACGCTGTCCGGATGAGGAGGCGGTAGAGGATGAGGAAGCGGAGTAGGAGGAGTTAGGAACAGGAGGCAAACTGAAGCGCCCTGCAATCCTCGGTGGTGGAAGGACATGCGCCAAATTGCTATCCGCCTCAGGCCCATCCGCCACTGCATTTACCCAGTGTGCCGTTAGGGAGATATAACGCCCCTGACCGTGCTTACTGGTCCACGTATCCGTAGTTAGGTGGACCTTGGCACAGATGGCGTTGCGCAGTGCACACCTGATTTTTTCCCCCACTTGGTTGTGCAGGGAAGGGATGGCTTGCCTGGAAAAGTAGTGGCGGCTGGGCACGACGTACTGTGGGACAGCCACCGACATAAGGTTTTTAAAACTGTGCGTCTCCACCAGACGGAATGACAGCATTTCAAAGGCCAATAATTTTGAAATGCTGGCATTCAGGGCCAGGGATCGCGGGTGGGTAGGGGGGTACTTCCTCTTCCTCTCAAGTGTTTGGGAGATGGAAAGCTGAACGCTTCCACGGGACATTGTGGAGATGGTTGTTGGTGACCCAGGTGGTGGTGTTGCTGACAGATCGTCTGTTTGCGGGGTGGCAGGTGCCGGTATCACTACAGATGTGGCTGGAGCGGCCGAGACTGCAGCAGAAGAGGAAGCAGGATGAGCCAGAGACGTTTCTTGGTTTTGAAGGTGTGTACTCCACTGCAGCTCGTGCTTTGCACTTAGATGCCTGATCATGCAGGTTGTGCTCAGGTTGAGAAGGTTCATGCCTCGCTTCAAGCTCTGATTGCACAGGGTGCAAACCACTCGTGTCCTGTCATCAGCACATTTTCTAAAGAACTTCCACGCTAGAGAACTCCTTTGAGCTGACTTTGGTGCGCTCGTTCCCTTGCTGCGTTGGGCAGTAGCGGGCGTAGTGTCTAGGGCACGGCCGCTCCGCTTCTGCACCCTGCTCCCTCTTCTGCTGTGCTGGTGGCTCTGTGCGACCACCGCCTCTTCCTCCAAACTACTCAGTTCACCTGCATGACGTTCATTCCATGTGGGGTCGAGGACCTCATCGTCCTCCACATCATCTTCCACCCAGTCTTCACCCCTGCCCTCCTTGTCGGTCTCCACAATGCTGAACGCCGCAGCAGTTGGCACCTGCGTTTCGTCATCATCGGAGACGTGCTGCGATGATCCTTGCATGTACTCATCTTGAGAAATAAGTGGTTGGGCATCGCTGCACTCAATCTCTTCCACTTCTGGGGCAGGGCTAGGTGGATGGCCCTGGGAAACCCTGCTGACAGAGTCCTCAAAAAGAATAAGAGACTGCTGTATGGCTTGGGGCTCAGACTGCTGGCCTGATTTGCAAGGGGGTGAGGTGAAAGACGGTTGGACATTGGCTGCAGGTGCCAACTCTGACCTTTCTGCAGTAGACTGGGTGGGAGACAATGTGAAGGAACTGGAGGCACTGTCAGCAGCAAACCAATCTACTATCGCCTCAACTTGTTCTGGCCTCATCACTTCTAGGGGCGTTTGATGCCCTACCAAATACTGATGCAGGTTCTGTCGCCTACTCACACTTGAGGAAGGTGTTTCACTTGTGCGTGTAGCTGGCACAGATCGACCATGTCCTCTCCTTGCAACAGGAGCTCTACCAGCAGCACCACGACCCAGGCCACGGCCCTTATTTGACGGTCTCCTCATATTTCTGTAATTTAAGATCTTGCCCTAGAAAGGTTTTTATTGAATAGCGGAATAGAAAATATGATCCAAAAAAAGTGTATGTATATCACACGTACACAACCACACTAGGCCCCAATTACTATTGTTTGTACCCCTAAAAGGCTAGATGAGGAGTAGGGGGAGTATGGAACAGGCAGCACCCTCAAACCTTCAGAAGTATGAGATGAACCCCAACAACTTGGAAAGGTGGATCTCTCTCACACGTACCGACACAGACTATCCCGCAATTCAATTGATCCTCAAAGGTTTTTATTGAATAGCGGAATAGGAAATATGATCAAAAAAAGTGTATGTATCTCGCACGTACACAACCACACTAGGCCCCAATTACTATTGTTTGTACCCCTAAAAGGCTAGATGAGGAGTAGGGGGAGTATGGAACAGGCAGCACCCTCAAACCTTCAGAAGTATGAGATGAACCCCAACAACTTGGAAAGGTGGATCTCTCTCACACGTACCGACACAGACTATCCCGCAATTCAATTGATCCTCAAAGGTTTTTATTGAATAGCGGAATAGGAAATATGATCAAAAAAAGTGTATGTATCTCGCACGTACACAACCACACTAGGCCCCAATTACTATTGTTTGTACCCCTAAAAGGCTAGATGAGGAGTAGGGGGGGTATGGAACAGGCAGCACCCTCAAACCTTCAGAAGTATGAGATGAACCCCAACAACTTGGAAAGGTGGATCTCTCTCACACGTACCAACACAGACTATCCCCCAATTTAACTGATCCCCAAAGGTTTTTGATTAAATAGCGGAATAGAAAATATGATCCCAAAAAAGTGTATGTATATCACACGTACACAACCACACTAGGCCCCAATTACTATTGTTTGTACCCCTAAAAGGCTAGGAGTAGGGGGAGTATGGAACAGGCAGCACCCTCAAACCTTCAGAAGTATGAGATGAACCCCAACAACTTGGAAAGGTGGATCTCTCTCACACGTACCAACACAGACTATCCCCCAATTTAACTGATCCCCAAAGGTTTTTGATTAAATAGCGGAATAGAAAATATGATCCCAAAAAAGTGTATGTATATCACACGTACACAACCACACTAGGCCCCAATTACTATTGTTTGTACCCCTAAAAGGCTAGGAGTAGGGGGAGTATGGAAC
Source organism: Pelophylax lessonae (assembly GCF_965119305.1). Classification (NCBI taxonomy): domain Eukaryota; kingdom Metazoa; phylum Chordata; class Amphibia; order Anura; family Ranidae; genus Pelophylax; species Pelophylax lessonae. The sequence continues at coordinate 217,884,991 of NC_138772.1, forward strand.
AGGCAGCACCCTCAAACCTTCAGAAGTATGAGATGAACCCCAACAACTTGGAAAGGTGGATCTCTCTCACACGTACCAACACAGACTATCCCCCAATTTAACTGATCCCCAAAGGTTTTTGATTAAATAGCGGAATAGAAAATATGATCCCAAAAAAGTGTATGTATATCACACGTACACAACCACACTAGGCCCCAATTACTATTGTTTGTACCCCTAAAAGGCTAGGAGTAGGGGGAGTATGGAACAGGCAGCACCCTCAAACCTTCAGAAGTATGAGATGAACCCCAACAACTTGGAAAGGTGGATCTCTCTCACACGTACCAACACAGACTATCCCCCAATTTAACTGATCCCCAAAGGTTTTTGATTAAATAGCGGAATAGAAAATATGATCCCAAAAAAGTGTATGTATATCACACGTACACAACCACACTAGGCCCCAATTACTATTGTTTGTACCCCTAAAAGGCTAGGAGTAGGGGGAGTATGGAACAGGCAGCACCCTCAAACCTTCAGAAGTATGAGATGAACCTCAACAACTTGGAAAGGTGGATCTCTCTCACACGTACCAACACAGACTATCCCCCAATTTAACTGATCCCCAAAGGTTTTTGATTAAATAGCGGAATAGAAAATATGATCCCAAAAAAGTGTATGTATATCACACGTACACAACCACACTAGGCCCCAATTACTATTGTTTGTACCCCTAAAAGGCTAGGAGTAGGGGGAGTATGGAACAGGCAGCACCCTCAAACCTTCAGAAGTATGAGATGAACCCCAACAACTTGGAAAGGTGGATCTCTCTCACACGTACCAACACAGACTATCCCCCAATTTAACTGATCCCCAAAGGTTTTTGATTAAATAGCGGAATAGAAAATATGATCCCAAAAAAGTGTATGTATATCACACGTACACAACCACACTAGGCCCCAATTACTATTGTTTGTACCCCTAAAAGGCTAGGAGTAGGGGGAGTATGGAACAGGCAGCACCCTCAAACCTTCAGAAGTATGAGATGAACCCCAACAACTTGGAAAGGTGGATCTCTCTCACACGTACCAACACAGACTATCCCCCAATTTAACTGATCCCCAAAGGTTTTTGATTAAATAGCGGAATAGAAAATATGATCCCAAAAAAGTGTATGTATATCACACGTACACAACCACACTAGGCCCCAATTACTATTGTTTGTACCCCTAAAAGGCTAGGAGTAGGGGGAGTATGGAACAGGCAGCACCCTCAAACCTTCAGAAGTATGAGATGAACCTCAACAACTTGGAAAGGTGGATCTCTCTCACACGTACCAACACAGACTATCCCCCAATTTAACTGATCCCCAAAGGTTTTTGATTAAATAGCGGAATAGAAAATATGATCCCAAAAAAGTGTATGTATATCACACGTACACAACCACACTAGGCCCCAATTACTATTGTTTGTACCCCTAAAAGGCTAGGAGTAGGGGGAGTATGGAACAGGCAGCACCCTCAAACCTTCAGAAGTATGAGATGAACCCCAACAACTTGGAAAGGTGGATCTCTCTCACACGTACCAACACAGACTATCCCCCAATTTAACTGATCCCCAAAGGTTTTTGATTAAATAGCGGAATAGAAAATATGATCCCAAAAAAGTGTATGTATATCACACGTACACAACCACACTAGGCCCCAATTACTATTGTTTGTACCCCTAAAAGGCTAGGAGTAGGGGGAGTATGGAACAGGCAGCACCCTCAAACCTTCAGAAGTATGAGATGAACCCCAACAACTTGGAAAGGTGGATCTCTCTCACACGTACCAACACAGACTATCCCCCAATTTAACTGATCCCCAAAGGTTTTTGATTAAATAGCGGAATAGAAAATATGATCCCAAAAAAGTGTATGTATATCACACGTACACAACCACACTAGGCCCCAATTACTATTGTTTGTACCCCTAAAAGGCTAGGAGTAGGGGGAGTATGGAACAGGCAGCACCCTCAAACCTTCAGAAGTATGAGATGAACCCCAACAACTTGGAAAGGTGGATCTCTCTCACACGTACCAACACAGACTATCCCCCAATTTAACTGATCCCCAAAGGTTTTTGATTAAATAGCGGAATAGAAAATATGATCCCAAAAAAGTGTATGTATATCACACGTACACAACCACACTAGGCCCCAATTACTATTGTTTGTACCCCTAAAAGGCTAGGAGTAGGGGGAGTATGGAACAGGCAGCACCCTCAAACCTTCAGAAGTATGAGATGAACCTCAACAACTTGGAAAGGTGGATCTCTCTCACACGTACCAACACAGACTATCCCCCAATTTAACTGATCCCCAAAGGTTTTTGATTAAATAGCGGAATAGAAAATATGATCCCAAAAAAGTGTATGTATATCACACGTACACAACCACACTAGGCCCCAATTACTATTGTTTGTACCCCTAAAAGGCTAGGAGTAGGGGGAGTATGGAACAGGCAGCACCCTCAAACCTTCAGAAGTATGAGATGAACCCCAACAACTTGGAAAGGTGGATCTCTCTCACACGTACCAACACAGACTATCCCCCAATTTAACTGATCCCCAAAGGTTTTTGATTAAATAGCGGAATAGAAAATATGATCCCAAAAAAGTGTATGTATATCACACGTACACAACCACACTAGGCCCCAATTACTATTGTTTGTACCCCTAAAAGGCTAGGAGTAGGGGGAGTATGGAACAGGCAGCACCCTCAAACCTTCAGAAGTATGAGATGAACCCCAACAACTTGGAAAGGTGGATCTCTCTCACACGTACCAACACAGACTATCCCCCAATTTAACTGATCCCCAAAGGTTTTTGATTAAATAGCGGAATAGAAAATATGATCCCAAAAAAGTGTATGTATATCACACGTACACAACCACACTAGGCCCCAATTACTATTGTTTGTACCCCTAAAAGGCTAGGAGTAGGGGGAGTATGGAACAGGCAGCACCCTCAAACCTTCAGAAGTATGAGATGAACCTCAACAACTTGGAAAGGTGGATCTCTCTCACACGTACCAACACAGACTATCCCCCAATTTAACTGATCCCCAAAGGTTTTTGATTAAATAGCGGAATAGAAAATATGATCCCAAAAAAGTGTATGTATATCACACGTACACAACCACACTAGGCCCCAATTACTATTGTTTGTACCCCTAAAAGGCTAGGAGTAGGGGGAGTATGGAACAGGCAGCACCCTCAAACCTTCAGAAGTATGAGATGAACCCCAACAACTTGGAAAGGTGGATCTCTCTCACACGTACCAACACAGACTATCCCCCAATTTAACTGATCCCCAAAGGTTTTTGATTAAATAGCGGAATAGAAAATATGATCCCAAAAAAGTGTATGTATATCACACGTACACAACCACACTAGGCCCCAATTACTATTGTTTGTACCCCTAAAAGGCTAGGAGTAGGGGGAGTATGGAACAGGCAGCACCCTCAAACCTTCAGAAGTATGAGATGAACCTCAACAACTTGGAAAGGTGGATCTCTCTCACACGTACCAACACAGACTATCCCCCAATTTAACTGATCCCCAAAGGTTTTTGATTAAATAGCGGAATAGAAAATATGATCCCAAAAAAGTGTATGTATATCACACGTACACAACCACACTAGGCCCCAATTACTATTGTTTGTACCCCTAAAAGGCTAGGAGTAGGGGGAGTATGGAACAGGCAGCACCCTCAAACCTTCAGAAGTATGAGATGAACCCCAACAACTTGGAAAGGTGGATCTCTCTCACACGTACCAACACAGACTATCCCCCAATTTAACTGATCCCCAAAGGTTTTTGATTAAATAGCGGAATAGAAAATATGATCCCAAAAAAGTGTATGTATATCACACGTACACAACCACACTAGGCCCCAATTACTATTGTTTGTACCCCTAAAAGGCTAGGAGTAGGGGGAGTATGGAACAGGCAGCACCCTCAAACCTTCAGAAGTATGAGATGAACCCCAACAACTTGGAAAGGTGGATCTCTCTCACACGTACCAACACAGACTATCCCCCAATTTAACTGATCCCCAAAGGTTTTTGATTAAATAGCGGAATAGAAAATATGATCCCAAAAAAGTGTATGTATATCACACGTACACAACCACACTAGGCCCCAATTACTATTGTTTGTACCCCTAAAAGGCTAGGAGTAGGGGGAGTATGGAACAGGCAGCACCCTCAAACCTTCAGAAGTATGAGATGAACCCCAACAACTTGGAAAGGTGGATCTCTCTCACACGTACCAACACAGACTATCCCCCAATTTAACTGATCCCCAAAGGTTTTTGATTAAATAGCGGAATAGAAAATATGATCCCAAAAAAGTGTATGTATATCACACGTACACAACCACACTAGGCCCCAATTACTATTGTTTGTACCCCTAAAAGGCTAGGAGTAGGGGGAGTATGGAACAGGCAGCACCCTCAAACCTTCAGAAGTATGAGATGAACCCCAACAACTTGGAAAGGTGGATCTCTCTCACACGTACCAACACAGACTATCCCCCAATTTAACTGATCCCCAAAGGTTTTTGATTAAATAGCGGAATAGAAAATATGATCCCAAAAAAGTGTATGTATATCACACGTACACAACCACACTAGGCCCCAATTACTATTGTTTGTACCCCTAAAAGGCTAGGAGTAGGGGGAGTATGGAACAGGCAGCACCCTCAAACCTTCAGAAGTATGAGATGAACCCCAACAACTTGGAAAGGTGGATCTCTCTCACACGTACCAACACAGACTATCCCCCAATTTAACTGATCCCCAAAGGTTTTTGATTAAATAGCGGAATAGAAAATATGATCCCAAAAAAGTGTATGTATATCACACGTACACAACCACACTAGGCCCCAATTACTATTGTTTGTACCCCTAAAAGGCTAGATGAGGAGTAGGGGGAGTATGGAACAGGCAGCACCCTCAAACCTTCAGTATGAGATTGTGTTCACTGTACCCCACAAAGATTGAGTTCACTGCACCCCACAATGATTGTGTTCACTGCACCCCACAAAGATTGTGTTCACTGCACCTCACAAAGATTGTGTTCACTGTACCCCCCAAAGATTGTGTTCACTGCACCCCACAAAGATTCTGTTCACTGTACCCCACAAAGATTGTGTTCACTGCACCCCAAAAAGATTGTGTTCACTGCACCCCAAAAAGGATGTTGTTCACTGCACCCCAAAAAGGATGTTGTTCACTCCACCCCAAAAAGATTGTGTTCACTGCACCCCACAAAGATTGTGTTCACTGCACCCCAAAAAGATTGTGTTCACTGCACCCCAAAAATGATTTTGTTCACTGCACCCCAAAAAGGATTTTGTTCACTGCACCCCAAAAAGGATGTTGTTCACTCCACCCCAAAAAGATTGTGTTCACTGCACCCCAAAAAGATTGTGTTCACTGCACCCCACAAAGGATTTTGTTCACTGCACCCCAAAAAGATTGTGTTCACTGCACCCCAAAAAGGATGTTGTTCACTGCACCCCAAAAAGGATGTTGTTCACTGCACCCCAAAAAGGATTTTGTTCACTGCACCCCAAAAAGATTGTGTTCACTGCACCCCACAAAGGATTTTGTTCACTGCACCCCACAAAGATTGTGTTCACTGCACACCAAAAAGGATTGTGTTCACTGCACCCCAAAAAGATTTTGTTCACTGCACCCCAAAAAGATTGTGTTCACTGCAGCCCAAAAAGATTGTGTTCACTGCAGCCCAAAAAGATTGTGTTCACTGCAGCCCAAAAAGATTGTGTTCACTGCAGCCCAAAAAGATTGTGTTCACTGCAGCCCAAAAAGATTGTGTTCACTGCAGCTCACACACAGAAAAATGGATGTGGATCACTGACACCTGCCTATCTCCAATCCCACACCACACAGCAATATCGATTGTAGTTTGTAGAACACAGTTTCCCTAAAATTCAGCAGACTCTGTCCCTAACAGGATTGAGAAGAGATCGTAGATCAGGATTGAGTGCAGACCCCACCCCCCACACAGCAATATCGATTGTAGTTTGTAGAAGACACTGACCCTATATAATTCAGCAGACTCTATCCCTAAAATGCCTACAACTCGCCCTGCCTAAACACTCCGACCTGTCCCTCAATTCTATCCGGACACAAATGGTTTTTTCCTGCCTATCTTTCCCTAATCAGCAGCCAGCACGTTGATGTGTGCTCTGTCCCTGAATCTAAGCAGCATAATGACGCCGCTGCGGCTGCCTCGAACTTATAAAGACTTGGTCACATGCTTCAGACGGCCAATCACAGCTACTGAGACATTTGCAGGCATGGCTGGGATGGCTTAAGGCACACCAGTTAAACGATTGTTGATTGGCTGTTGAAAGCCCGCCATGAAAAGAGCGCCAAAGCATGCAAAACCCGGAAATAAAACGACCGAACACGGATTTTTACCCGAACATACAGTAAAGTGTCCGTGTCCGTGTTCGGGTACAAAAAATCCAATTATTCGGTACGAACACGAATAATACAGTCCGTGTTCGCTCAACACTAGTTACTACACCAATGACTTTATACATCTACGTATGTTGTCTAAAATCTTGCCATCAATTGGCTAGAGGACAACCCAACCAAACGATACCCATGAATTTGGACCTGGAAAATCAAAGACAGGCCGGACTTTAAAGATCCTGGATGTTTTTGGAACATTAGTGGCACACCAAATTATAACATAATTCCCTGATGTTCAAGATAGAACTCTTGTTGTGCTGGTGCATCGTCAGAATGTCATAGCACTAATTTAACACACACAATGTAAGCCACATCTAGTCCAAAATCAATGCTACCATTGAAATGTTACATGTGCACCTTGTTCCCTTATATCACATACCACAGCACTGGATGCAGAATCGTCGCCAGCTCCTGATCCAACTCCAGCTGCAACGTCAAGAGGGGCCTGATGTTCTTTGAAAAAAAAAAAAAAAAAACATGTTTAGTACATAACCTTAGTCAGTAATGATTATGGCCAGATTGCCCTCCTAGCTTCATGAATGAAGCATTGAGGCCAAACATTCAAAAGTGCTTTCCTGGGCTCATAGGACACTTGCTAAACCCTCCCAAAGGTTAAGAAGGCTTGGTCTGCCTACTAATGACGGTACCCATTAATGCTGTCAACTGTGTTTTGCAGGGTAAACATCTAAAAGGCAACACTCTTTCATAAGAAAAAACATGTGTGTTAATGGGGTTAATAAGATTCCAAAAAACATTATTTGGCTAGACATACCAACACCTTCCTCCAGGCCTAGCTGCACTGGGTGTGTTCCCTGCTGCGGATCTTCTGTAAAGGACATAGCAATATGAGCTATCTTGGAAAAAAAAAAACATCTACATTGTTTGGCACAGTATGATATTGGACCTACCAGGAGGAGGGTCAGCACTGATGTCAACACCTGTGAGTCCGTCTGGTTCGCCAAGCTGCATGGGCTGTGGAGGGGCTGAGATCCGTGCTACAGATGAACAAATTGCAGGTTGGGGAAAACAAAAAAAGGACAATTGGAAGGGCAAGTATCACATTCTATTAATGTCACACATAGGATAGTAGTTAATCTTTTCCAAACAACTCACACAATTGACATCCAAGATAATATCCTACCTCGGTGCAAAGCATCCGAATCTAAGTCCTCTCTGGTAAAGATGGTATCAGGTCCTATGATGTTCAAGAAAGGTAATTGATAATCCCAGAGAGAACTTCGTGCACGTTCATCCAGCCGACCTTGTCGGTCATAAAGACCCTCCGCAGCCCATGCAATTAGCTTCTTCCGAACGGACCCACAGATGTCGTTGACCTTCTTCCGCACACTGTCACGGTGGCGAGGTGCTTCACCCAGTGCATTTACAGCATCGCGGATTTCATCCCACAATCTGTTCTTCTCTGTTACTGAGTAAGACGCGGCCCTGGTCCCATGTATCGCCTGATATCTGGCCATATAGGCGTGGACCAGGGCACAGCACTGATTGTGGGTGAAACGGGGAAGCCGGGGTAATGTGGACAAGCTGACTCTGGTGGACGGACCCGCTCCAGGACTACTGTCAGAAGAGCCAGCTTGTCCACTTGGTGTGTTACCACCTCCCCCGGCTTCCTCCTCCGGGATGGGGATGGTGGACTCCCTCATGGATACAGCTGGAGCCTCCCTCACACCAGAGCCAGACGATCTGCCCACCCTGCCCCCCCTGCCCCCCCTGCCCCCCCTGGCCACCCTGGCCACCCTGCCCCTTCTCATCCTTCCAGTGGGTGGGGCCATGGGAGCACGAGGTGGGCAGAGAATCTGGCTGTCCAGCAGCAGCAAAGAGCCCCAAACTCCTAAATCTGAAATGACAAAAGAGAAAACAGAAAAAACAGGATTTGCAGATTGCTCTTCATATACAGTATAATTAGTGAACAGTTACAGAACACACTTACCTAATGGCACAAACAGACTTGGTGGTGGTGGTGGTGGTGGTGGTAGTAGTGGGCAAAGAGCAGAAGAGGCTGCAAAGAAATGGAAAAAAAAAACACATAAGAAAACGCATATGGGTACAAATCACACGAGGCCCTCCAAACACTTACCTAATGGCACAAACACGGTGGTGGTGGTGGTGGCAAAAAAAGCAGAAGAGGTTGCAAAGAAATTTAAAAAATAAAATAAGAAAACGCATATGGGTACAAATCACACGAGGCCCTCCAAACACTTACCTAATGGCACAAACACGGTGGTGGTGGTGGTGGTGGTGGCAAAGAGCAGAAGAGGCTGCAAAGAAATGGAAAAAAAAAACACATAAGAAAACGCATATGGGTACAAATCACACGAGGCCCTCCAAACACTTACCTAATGGCACAAACACGGTGGTGGTGGTGGTGGTGGTGGTGGCAAAAAAAGCAGAAGAGGCTGCAAAGAAATAGAAAAAAAAAACACATAAGAAAACGCATATGGGTACAAATCACACGAGGCCCTCCAAACACTTACCTAATGGCACAAACACGGTGGTGGTGGTGGTGGTGGTGGCAAAAAAAACAGAAGAGGCTGCAAAGAAATGGAAAAAAAAAAACACATAAAAAAACGCATATGGGTACAAATCACACGAGGCCCTCCAAACACTTACCTAATGGCACAAACACGGTGGTGGTGGTGGCAAAAAAAGCAGAAGAGGCTGCAAAGAAATAGAAAAAAAAAACACATAAGAAAACGCATATGGGTACAAATCACACGAGGCCCTCCAAACACTTACCTAATGGCACAAACATGGTGGTGGTGGTGGTGGTGGTGGCAAAAAAAGCAGAAGAGGTTGCAAAGAAATTTAAAAAATAAAATAAGAAAACACATATGGGTACAAATCACACGAGGCCCTCCAAACACTTACCTAATGGCACAAACACGGTGGTGGTGGCAAAAAAAGCAGAAGAGGCTGCAAAGAAATGGAAAAAAAAACACATAAGAAAACGCATATGGGTACAAATCACACAAGGCCCTCCAAACACTTACCTAATGGCACAAACAGACTTGGTGGAGGGGGGGTGGTGTAATCCTTTATAGGCAAAAGGAGGCTGCAAACATTAAACATACATGAGAAATCGCATGACCTACATACGTGCACATAATAAATTACAGTTATCAGGAAAGCAAAAATGGTGTCTTTGGAAGCTGGGAAGGTAAGGGGGCAGGTTTAGATGCCAAATCTAGACTGCACACCTTTAACAAACATGAGAAAACACATGTCCAAACCACATGCACATGGGGCCAACTGCCAATGATTAAAAGACACTTGAGGGGTTCCCAAGCTATTGTGGGTTGGAGGGGATTCACCATAGACAACTTAAGCACACCCAAGATAAGTACAAATTCTCTCCTTCCTTTTTTTTGGGAGAGAGAGATACAATTGTCTTACCTCCAGATAATGTAGGTTGTGGGTCACAGGGTCTTGCTAGCACATAAGAAACATTGATCTATAACATCCAGCAGCCATATTGGCCATGTGCTCCTTTTATAGCTGGCTCACAGGTGTGATAATTAGCGGCCGTTTCTATATATATCTGCGCATTCGCGAATTTGCGCGTTCAAAATGGAGGACGATATCCCAGACGCATTAGATGGTGCAATCCTGGCATTTATCGGTGCCTTGTTTGAGGAGGCCCTGGCACAGGAGGCAGCAGAAGGTGGGGAAGCTGCAGCAGCAGCAGCAGCACCTCCAGCAGCAGCACCTCCAGTCCGTGTGCCCTTACCTCGCCAGCCACGCATTTTTGCTCCAAGGATCTATTTGGACAAGCTGCGGGATTCTGATGTCAGGAGGAAGTTCCGGCTCGAGCGAGGAACTATTCTACACCTCTACCAGCTCATAGCAGAGAAAATTGACCCGGACACACAGCGCGGCCATGCGGTGCCCGGCATGGCCAGATTGCTGGCCACTTTGTATATTTTAGGGCGTGGCAGCTTCCAAGCCACTTCGGGAAGTATCATGGGCATTAGCCAGCCCACAGTTTCAAGGGTGTTCATGTTGGTCATTAATGCCATAGTGGATATAGTGCCCAATTTTATCCACTGGCCACAGAATGAAAATGAGTGGAATGAAGTCAAGTTGGGTTTCTACCGGCGGGCACACATGCCGCAAATCCTAGGGGCAATCGATGGCACCCACATAGCCATTAGGCCCCCAAGGAGCCACGAAAGTGAATACCGGAACCGCAAGCAGTACCACTCCGTGAACGTCCAATTAGTGTGTGACGCCAAACAGCGCATCATGAGTGTCAACACTGGTCACCCAGGGTCGTGCCATGATTCCAGTATGTTAAGAACAAGTACTCTGTACGAGGTGTTTGAAAGTGGACAAATGCCCGAAGGGTGGCTTATTGGTAAAGTATTTTGTCTTAACAACATAAACTGTAAGATTACATAGACATAGGAATAAGCTACATCGGTGTACACCCTGATTTAAGCAAAGCCTACCTAAAATGGATGTGTTAGGAGTTGTCAGGCTGTTCACACACAACCAGATCAGCAGCTTAGCAGCTCACAAAAGAAAGATTTGCAAAGTTGTCTTTGAGTCCAATGAAGGTGGTTAACCAATGTGTAAATGGTGTCCTCTAGCCACCCAAAGAAAACCTACAAATGATTCCAATGGTATTGCCATATCCCCAAAGTACTTTGCATAAGTGAGTCAATATTGTTTTCCTCACTCTAGTTGCAGATATATTCCAGAAGTAAGACCTAGGCTAATGTAATAGGAACAAAATAGGGGCCAAGTTGGAACTTGCAAGAGAAACCCACCACTTTGTGTGTCCTTTTTCCCATTTGTATTAGTGATTTAGGCAGTTAGACAGAGTTGAGATGTTTCATATGATTTTTTGCAAACAGACGAGCAGGTTGTTTAGTAAAATGCCTAATTGTCTCCCATTTTGAGGAGTCATCTAAAGTCACATGATATGAATAACTAATGTATATTTTTCTTATTTTTCAGGGGATGCTGGTTACCCGCAGCTGACGTGGCTGATGGCTCCAATCAGGTACCCCCAGGGCCCAGCAGAGAGGAATTACAACAGGGCCTTGCGGAGAAGCCGGAGTATCATTGAGTTGACCATAGGTCTTCTCAAGTCCCGGTTTCTCTGCTTGGCCCGGCCTGGGGGTGAACTCCTGTACTCTCCTACAAAGGCTTCCAAGATCATCCTGGCGTGCTGCGTGTTGCACAACATGTGCGTTGCCCGGGATGATTCTTGGGAGCTGACGGAGGAGAGGGAGCCAGAGGTCCGTCAGCCGGCGGCCCCCAGGCGGCGGAGCACCGCTGCTGGTATGGCCACCCGGAATACCCTGGTTGCTAGCCACTTTACATGTAAGTACTGTAACCGGTCAAGATAGGGCATGTGTATTAATTAGCTAGTTAGCAGAGGTGCCACTCACAGGGAGACAGAGGGTGATTATCATCTGCCAATGACACTTGCCATTGTAGATAAAGTGTAGTCAACATTGGTAAAATTGTGTTACTTGAGCAAAAACATGCACCTCTAACCATAAACATGTTGGTATTGTGAATAGTGTAAATGGCTGAGAAGAGCTGGCAGGTGTTTATTTGTGTCTATGCCACCTGTGTAGTTATTGATAACATGAACGGCTGCTTGGTATCTTATGGTGTTGTAATTTTCCAGAACATCAACATCTTGGAATCATGGCACGTACCATGGGAAGCCTGTGGTGATGGGCTGTCTGGCGTCACAGGTGTGTATTCAAATGTTTACATTAATGATTTCTGGTTTGTGTAAGTTGGCATAAAATGTGTTATTTCACTCGTGATGTCGAAATTAAATGAAGTTCAGAATGAAGCAAACAGGCATTAAGATGTGATTTTCATAATGAAATGTCTTATCCTTTGTTTTATTTTTCCAGGAGTGGTACTGCTTGCGGGTGTAGGTGGTAGAAACCCACCTTGATGGACTCCACTCATTTTCTTTTGTGGTCAGTGGATATTTGGTAAGGCACATGGCCAATGACCAACATGAACACCCTGGAACTTCGAAAGTGGCTTGGAAGCTGACCAGCAACCTTGCCATGCCTGTCCCCTATGAGCTGGTAGAGGTGCAGAATGGATTCTGAACTCTGCCTGAAGTTGTGGAAGACATCAGAATCCCGTAGCCATGGAGCAAAGATCGTGGTCTGGCGCTGTAAAGGCACACGGACTGGAGAGTGACAATATTATTTTGCTGCATCCCTCCTTCTGCTGTCATTCTCAAATAAATAAAGACTTTAGAATTGAACATGTGTTTTTTTTGTTTTGTGTGGGTGCCTACAGACAAAAGGGCCATCCACACTGTAAGATTTAGAGAAGACTTTATCCTTCAGATTGACATTTTCTATGTAGTGCAAGGGCCTGCCTGATTGCATGCAAATTGAAAGTGTTGAGGTTTGAGCTTATATTATATGGTTTGGTTAAGTCTACAGGAAAAAGTCTAGACAAATTGTTAGTGTATGGCCCATTAAGCTGCCAAGGCCAGAGTTTTGCACTTTGCATGCTGCTTGTACTGGTGATGTGAGGGGTTGTAATGTAGAGTAGGGATGTGACAGTGTTGTGTTGAGGTGTGAGGCAAATGTAGTGTTGGACTATGAGGGTCTGTGTTGTTGAAATATGGAGAGAGTCCAATATCAGACACCTATGTTTATTGGTCAAGAAATTGTAAGAACCATGGTAAATATGTAAAGAATTGCATCTCGATAAAACTAGGACCACACTCATAAAATCAAAATTGTGTTGTTTCCATTGATGTGCTTGAAATTTGGGTAGGACACCCCCCCCCCCCAAATTCAAGATAGTTAAAAAAAACTGTTAAAAAAAATGAGAGTGAAAAGAGATCCCAAGTGTAGTGATGTGATTTGAACCCATGACGTTGTTAACTGCAGTGAAGTTGCAAAGCACTTAGCTATTGTGCAGAATAAAGCTGTATGGTGGAAAAAAAGGAGTGTGTTAAGGCTAAAAAGCACATATAGCTAAAGAACTAAACATTGTATGGAATGTGGGAAGAAGACCATGGTAAAATTGTGAGGTTTCATCTTGCCCTGAAGTAGGGTAGGGGTTTGGTCACTTGCCTTTGGTACTTTCCATCATAAGATCGATTCGACACACAGACAAGATCAAAAAAACACTTAAAATGGTGTAAGCTTGCAAGCGCTTCTGAGTGTAACATTATTTAGCAATATATATGATGTAATCCGTTACATTTTAGCAATATAAACAAAAAAAGAAAATAAAAAAAGTAGGTGGAGATGGTAAGCCTCGAACCTACAGCAGAGGGAGATGAATTACAGACGTGTGATGTGTGCACTAATCCACTACCCCACATCGCTATGTGAAACTGCTATAAGCACGAAGACATAAGTTTGCGAATTGGCGAAGCCGCGATCGTAAGTGAATCCCGCTGACGGCGGAATTCATTATTGCTGTTTCACTAGCCAATTCGCCCCAGCGCCAGTTAATTGATTTGAACGCGGCGAAACTGAAACACGTCATAGATGTTTGAAGCTGCAGTTTCTTTAAATCCGGCCCTATGTATTTGATTTTGTAGAAAAATACTAAATTAAGTTTACCTTCATCACATAACCTAAATAAATAAATAATAATAAAACTACTAGGATTAACCACTTAAGGACTGGAAGGTTTTACCCCCTTAATGACTAGGTCATTTTTTTGCGACACAGCACTGCGTTACTTTAACTGACAATCGCGAGGCTGTGCGACGCTTTACCCAAATAAAATTAATGTCCTTTTTTCCCCACAAATAGAGATTTCTTTTGGTGGTATTTGGTCACCTCTGCAGTTTTTATTTTTTGCGCTTTAAATAAAAAAAAGAATGACCATTCTGAAAAAAAAAAAAACAATATATTTTACTTTCTGCTATAAAACATTCCTTATAAAAAAAGTTAAAAAATCAATTTCTTTCATCAATTTAGGGCAATATGTATTCTGCTACATATTTTTAGTAAAAAAAAATTCCAATAAGTGTATTTTGATTGGTTTGCGCAAAAGTTATCGCGTCTACAAACTAGGGGATAGATTTAAGTCATTTTTATTTATTTATTTATTTTTTACTAGTAATGGCGGCGATCAGCGATTTTTATCAGGACTGGGACATTGCAGCGGACAGATCGGACACTTAACTGACACTTTTGGGTGGACCAGTGACATTACTACAGTAATCAGTGCTAGAAATTTGCACTGTTACTGTACTAATGACACTGGCAGGTAAGGGGTTAACACCAGGGGCGATTAAAGGGTAAATGTGTGCCTAGGAGATGCTTTCTAACTATTTTAGGGTATAATCACTGGATGAACACGGAGACCTGTGTTCCTAAATAGGAGGAACACAGGATCCCTGTGTTCATCACTGACAGAACAGTGGTCTGCCGTATTTACATAGGCACACCGCCATTCTATCTCCATGGGGAGCGAACACGGGTGCCCGGCGGACATCGCGCCCTCTAGCTCCCACTATCTGCTATATGAGGTGGCATACAGGTACGTCGTTTCGCATAACAGAGCCTACCTGCCGCTGTATAACTACAGTGGCTGGTCGACAAGTGGTTAAAGGTGGTGCAACATTTATCTTGGTACAAACATCTGTCCATCTGTAAGATGACTGGAGCCATTTTCAGGTGTTTTCTACCAAGGGACACTGAAGGCTGTAGTTAGCTTTTAGTAAATTAGGAACTAAATAAAGAAAAAAGATGCAATAAAGAAATAAATATATATCTGATTATATAAGTGCAAAGGAAAGTTGTGACAGATCTGCCGTTGTTTACTGTACTCTTAATACAACATTGCTTTAAGACCCCGTTCACACTGGGGCGACTTGTCAGGCGACCTGGTCATCTGACAAGTCGCCGTGGGTAGCCTGCCGGGAAGTCGGGTCGCCTGTATGTGAACCGGCTCTAAATGTTGTGTTTGGAAAGCTACTCAAAGCACTGTAGAAAAGGAAGAGAACAGATGGTCTACCACTGGATGGGTATGAAACACACATTCTTACCCACTTCTGGACCGGAAGGTATTCCCCCTTAATGATCAGGCCATTTTTTGAGATACGGCACTGGATTTATTTAACTGACAATTGCATGGTCGTGTGACCCTGTACCCAAATTGATGTCCTTTTTTCCCCCACAAATAGAGCTTTCTTTTGGTGGCATTTAATCACCTGTGCGTTTTTTATTTTTTTGCAATATAAACAAAAAAAGAGCGACAATTCTGAAAAAAGTTTTTTTTAACATTTTAGGCCAATGTGTATTCTGCTACATATTTTTGGTAAAAAAAAAAAAACATTAAGTGTATGTTGATTGGTTTGCACAAAAGTTATCTAGGGGAAAGTCATTTTGTGTCATTTTTGTTAATTGTTTTTTTTACTAGTAATGGCTGGGAATCAGTGATTTTTAGTGGGACTGCGACATTGCAGCGAACAGATTGTACACCTAACTGACATTTTTGACACTTTTGGTAGGACCAGTGACATTACTACATTAATCAGTGCAAAAAATATGTACTAATAACAATGGCAGGGAAGGGTTAACACTAAGGGAGATCAAAGGGTTAAATGTGTCCCTAGGGGGTGCTTTCTGTGTGGGGGATGGGCTTGCTGAATGAACACAGAGACCTGTGCTCCTAAACAGGAGGAACACAGGATCCCTGTGTTTAGTACTGACAGAACAGAGGTCCACCGCGTTTAGAACAGCAGGCAGCCATTCTGTCTCCACAGGGAGCGGCCGCCGGACCTACTGATTGGCTCCCCCTGTGCAGTTACTTTGTTTCGTGGGACAGAGCCAACTTTCCACAGTATATGTACTGCTGGCGGTCGGCAAGTGGTTTAACCACTTAAGCCCCGGAAGATTTTACCCCCTTCCTGACCAGGGGGTAGTTTGCGATTTGGCACTGCGTGATTTTAACGGACAATTGCGCGGTCGTGCAACGCTGTACCTAAACGAATTTGACGTCCTTTTTTTCCCACAAACAGAGCTTTCTTTTGGTGGTATTTGATCACCTGTGCGATTTTTTGATCATGCGCTATAAACAAAAAAAGAGCGTCAATTTTGCAAAAATAACAATATTTTTGGCTCTGAAATTTAACTTTCATATATATAACTTTTATATATTTAAATTTTTTGGTTCTGAATACCGCTAAGAAGGTTAATGGCTAATAGTACTCAGATTAGGAAAACAACTCTATGTTGTTGGAATGTCCGGGGAATGGGAGCTCCTGAGAAAAGGGCAGCTATTTACTTGATAGCTAAAACATATCAAGTAGATATTCTCTGTTTACAGGAGACACACCTGACAACTGTTTCCGCCTCTCAACTGAGATGGCGGAATTACAGTCTACAATTTCACTCAGTCTACACCTCCTATTCAAGGGGGGTGAGAATTTTTATTAAAAGCAGGGGTAGCCTTTGACTGTATCCAGACTAAAGCCCCGTACACACGTACCGATTGTCGGCCGTAAATATTCGGCCGACGACCGATCCGCCGATTGTAGGCTTGTTAGTATGATGTTTCCGACAGCCGACAGCGCACTTTCGGCCGAAAAGAATCTGTCGTGTAGACATTAAAATTTTTGTTGGCCAACACCAGAACGGCCGATTGTTCGCCAGTCAGTACAGAATTCGGCCGACAATCAGCAGATTTGCAAGACTGGGCATGCTCAGAAAAGAAAAAACACACGGAAAGTTAACCATCACATGACATCACTTCTGCAGTCTGCTGTTGTTGGCCGACAAAATTCGTGTGCAGTCTTTTGCAGTTTTCAACAGACACAACAGCCCTGGACAAAAGACGGCCGATCGTTCGGCCGACGATCGGTACGTGTGTACGGGGCTTAAGGTAGACGATCTAGGACAGTATGTCTTTTTGTTTTGTAAAATTGAGAATAGAGTCTGTGTACTTTTCACTGGCAAATGTCTACCTGCCCCCCCCCCCCCCCCCGCTGAAGTGTCAACTTTGCGCTCCCTCGCCGAGTTCATGCTGGATAAACCGATAAACCAGGGATACCAGTGATAGCACTGGGGGATTTTAACATAGTAATAGATCAGAAATTGGACAGATTTCCCTCAAGGCAAAAGGTACCCGGTTGGTAGATTTCCTAGAAGATCTTGGGTTGAGGGATATCTTGAGAATACGGAACCCAGGGGCCCGCCAGTATTCATGTTTCTCTGGGACGCACTCCATGCTCTCCAGGATTGATCTGGTCCTGGGGAGTGAGGAGATGGCGCCTATGATTGCATATGTGAGCTACAGACCTAGGGGCCTGTCGGACCACTCTCCAGTGTTGGTGGGGCTGGACTTGGGAGAACGTAGGCACACTGGAGGGTGGCGGTTAAATCCCTTTTGGATTGAAATGATGGAGGATCCGAGTGAGGTATTGAGGTCCCTGGGAGAGTTCATAGATCTGAATAGAGGCACAGCCCCAGTAGGAATAATATGAGATACTCTAAAAGCATTTTTTTTTTTTTGATTATAAACTTTTATTGAAAAATATATTCAATACAAATAGTATAGTAAATGTAAAATTTACATAAAGGTGTTTCATCAATAAAACATTTTAAGTAATAGGCATGTGAAAAAAAACATACAAGCGATAAAAAAAGAAACAATAATTAAACAAAATATAAGATGTATATCCGTTCTTGATGGCAATATAGCGTTGTAAGAATGATAAAATATCCAAGAGTAGAGTGAGCAAGTTAACAGAATACGTGGGAAATCGTCAATATGTAGATTACCTCTTTCGCCTCAGTGAGAGGCGTCCAACTAACATAAACCATGGGTATGGTGTGGTGGAAAACAGAGATATCAAGTAATTGTACAGACAACATATGTTGATTGGTTTAGTAGATGTGATATTCATGTGGTTAGGGAACATTTGTATATGTACCAAGGAGTCCATTTTTGATCAAATTTGATCTTAGTGTTTGTGATGGTGTGATGGTATTGTTCCATTAGTCTTATATCTTCTATTCTACTGATGACCTGATCAAAGGGTATGAAAGTTTCTTTCCAGTGTTTGGAGATAACCCATAACATTGCGATGCAAATGGTATGTGTTAGGCGTGTGAGGTCTGTGGTGATTTCTGGAATATTTTTGAAAAGTAGACATTGCAGGTGCAAGAGTGGAAATTTACATCCTGTAACTCTCTCTATTAGATTGAATACTTCCTGCCAGACATTTTTAATTTTGGGGCATTCCCAGAAAATATGTATCAGAGAGCCCACTTCATTACAACCTCTGAAACAATTTGGGGAGACCTCGGGGTAGAATTTATTCAATTTTTTGGGGGTATAATACCATCTCGTGAATATTTTAATAGCCGTTTCCCTCACTCCTAGGGATTTGGTTGTCTTACACATATTTATCCACATGTCTCGCCAGTCGGCTATTGATATAGCAGTCTGTAGTTCCGACTCCCATTTAACCATGTAACCAAGTTTTGTATCTGGATCACAATTGTTAAGTGAGGAATATATTGTAGAGATATGTCCCCTACTTGAGAGATCTTTTAGACAAATATGTTCATATGTGCTGAGAGGAGATCCTGAAGGCTTAGGGTAGTGTGATTCAAAGAAGTTTTTGATAAGGTCATAATTGAGCTTTTCCGATAGTGGGATATTTTTGGTGTGTAGTAACGACTCAAAAGAGAGGAAAGTCCCACCATCATATAAGTCTAGTAATGAAGTCAAATTATTTCCGGACCACCATGCGAATCTCTCGGGGGTAATAAATGCTTCAGAAAATCTGGGGTTTCCCAAAAAGGAGGTGCCGAGAGGGGGATGAGATGCGAAGGACCATTTTTTGATGACAAGTCTCCACATCCTGAGAGCGTCAGAAACGATTTTATTACGGGAGGAGATTTTGCGTATAGGGACTATGTGGTCCCATAGTAGCCCTGCTAAGTGGTATGGGGCGACTGAGTTTTCCTCAAAGTTAATCCAAGGTAGATCTGAGGAACGATCGTGCCAATGGGCCATTTGGGCCAATCTACTACTAATATAGTAAAACCATATATTAGGAAGGCCCAGACCTCCAGTACGTTGGTGATGATATAGTATGCTCGCTGCATACCTGGGTTTTTTGTTGCCCCAAACGAATTTATTGATTATAGATTGTAACTTGGTGATGTATGCTTTGGTAAGGTAAATGGGAAGCGCACGGAACAGGTATATAAATTTAGGAAGAATGGTCATTTTGATCGCTGTGATCTTACCTAGAAAAGATAGCTGGTATGAGGACCACATTTGGAGCATACCTCGTACCTTGGCAAGCAACGGAGGATAGTTAGATTGAAAAATAGAATTGTAATTTTTATTAAGTTGTATTCCCAGATATGAAATCTTCTCGGAGGCCCAGACAAACGGGAAAAGGGTCTTCAGATGTAGGGTGTCGGACTCTGAGAAGTTAATTGGTAGGGCTACCGATTTGGATAAATTGATGCTAAGACCTGAGATTCCTGCAAAGCTTTCTAAAGTATTCAATAGATTGGGTAATGTGGTGAAAGGGTCTGGTATGTACATGAGAGCGTCATCAGCATATAAGTTTAGTTTGAATGTCTCGGAGTTCTTAGTAAATATCCTGAAATTCCAGTATGTCTTTTAATCGCAATCGAGAGCGGTTCGATGGCAAGGGCAAATAGAAGTGGTGATAAGGGGCAGCCCTGTCTTGTGCCCCTGCCCAAAGGGAAGAAAGATGAGTTACAGCCCGGGATCTTAATTTTCGTTTTAGGATTTTTATATAGAGCAGAAAAGCCATTTAGAAACTCGTTAGAGAAGCCGAATCTGGGTAGTAATTTTCCAAGATAGCTCCAAGTGACACTGTCAAAAGCTTTGTGTATGTCCAGTCCTAATAGTACCAATTGTTTTTTAGATAAATTTGCGTCTTGTATAATGTTGCATGCAAGTCGGATGTTATCCGTAATTTGACGGTTGGGGATAAATCCTGACTGCGATGATGAGATGAGTTTTGGGATAATTTGGGATAATCTAGAAGCGAGGATTTTACTGAATAATTTAAGGTCGTTATTAATAATCGAAATTGGCCTAAAGTTTTGGGGGCTAGAAAGATCCTTGTTCGGTTTGGGGAGAAGAGTCATGTTTGCTAGGGACATTTCTTCTGGGAAGTCGTTGCCCTTAAGTATGTGATTAAAGAGTATTGTAAGTTTAGGGGATAGAATAGGAGTAAACTTTTTATAGTATGAAGCACTGAAGCCATCTGGGCCCGGTGCAGATGAATTACGAAGGGATTTAATCATATTAGTTACTTACTAGTTTCTGTAATGGGGGCATTTAACTGCTCTATATCCAAGGGAGAGAGTGATGGGATAGGGATTTCATCAAACCAGGTTTGAGAGTGTATTGGTGTGGCGTCAGGGGGGGAGGAAAGTAGTGTAGAATAAAATTTTTCAAAAATGCTCAAAACCTCCTTGGGATGAGAAGTGGTCATTCCTGATGATGTATTTAATTTATATACGTGTGGAGGTTTTAACGTCTGGTTCAATTTCCTTGCCAGCATTGTGGAAGCGGTGTTACCATATAGTAGGAATTTGGATCTTGAGTGTCTGAGGGATTTCTCTGCATTATCTGAGAGAATGTTATTTAATTCTATTCTCTTTTGGTCAATTAATAGCCTGGTGGATTGATCATGTAATGTAATATGGTTTCTATACAATAATTGTAATTCCTTGGTGAGATCTTGAATCTTAGCGGTACGTGCACGGTTTTTTCTAACTGCTAACGAGATTAATTTACCTCTTATATAGGCCTTGTGAGTGACCCATGTGTTTGGGATTGAGGTGTCCACAGTAGGGTTTAATCTAAAAAATTCGGATATGGAATCGGAGAGTTCCTGAGAGTCTATCGGATTGGCTAATAGGGAGTCATTAAGTCTCCATGAGAAGGGAGTAGGAGAGAGACCTATTCCTGATGTGTCATATAGCACCATATGGTGGTCCGACCACACGCATGGAACAATGCTAGCAGAGATCGAATTGGCTAAGACCACTTGTGAGCAATAAATGTAGTCAATCCTAGCTGAAGAATTGTGCGGGTTAGAGTAGAACGTAAACTCTTTGGAGCCCATATTAAGACACCTCCATGTATCTACTAACTGTAAGTTATTGAGTCTACGCTCCAAGGATCTGGGGAACGTCTTGGAAGTCGAGTTTGGGTTGCTTCTATCCATGGTGGGATGAGAGACCATATTGAAGTCACCGCCTAGGATAATGTGGGAAGAGTGATGTTTTTCCAATATGTTAAAAAAATCAGAGAAAAATTTAACTGTGGCTCCATTAGGGGCATATATATTAGCTATTGTTAATTCCTTTCCCATAATGCGTCCCTTAATTATTATAAAGCGACTTTCTGTGTCTCTATATACTTCTTGGACATCCAGCGGGAAAGAATTATGAACGAATATTGCTACACCTCTACTTTTAGAGGAGTGTGTGGTATAAAAGGCCTGGTTATATGTCTTATGGAAGTATTTGGGGTGATTGTGTTCAGCAAAATGCGTCTCTTGGAGCAACAGGATTTTGGCGTCCAAACGCTTGAACTGGTGAAAAGCTTTCCTGCGTTTATTAGGGGAATTAAATCCCTGCACGTTATGTGAGACTATTCTAATGGTCATTTTGAGGCGAGAAAGTGGAATTTGCTATGGTGGGGTTTTAGGGTGATCGAGGTGTCTAAGAACCCATCCGTGGAGTTCAAAATTTGGAAGGGCCGTGGAGTAAGTGAGGGCGGACCCGGGGGATGAAGGTCTAGGTTGTGTAACTCAGGGACATCCTGTGTCCGGAAAAGGTTAACCCAAGCACATGTTAATAAAAGGCATTCTGGATAACTGTAGGTATTGAAATGTCTGTGGATATACGTTAATAAATATGAAAAACTCAAAAAAGCAAAACTATAAAGGTCAAAGTTTAACAAGTAAGATAAACCATGGATCAGTAAACCGTTAAGGTACTGATAAAAGAGTAACATAAATGAAGGATAAACTCCTTCTAAACAGGCGACCGAGAGCCAGCAGCAGAGCAGAAGGAGAATCGGCCCATAACTGGGGATCAGAAAGGGCTCGACCTCCCCGCGACCACCAGTGGCCACCGGTCGACTGAGTGGGTACAACATGTACAAGCGCGGGACCTCATTTAGGCCTCTTGAAGGATCCCTTCGCGAAGAGAAGGGAACAAAATTAGTGCAATGTCTGGTTATAGGTGGTTCTAAAAGAACCTAAAGGGAACATCATCGAGAAATATACAACAAAGATAGGGAGAATAAGAGGGTTGGGGGGGGGGAGGGATGCGGGGGTGGAAGGGAGGGGGGGAGGGGGAGGGAAGGAGGGAAAAGGATCAAAAAGCATACATTTTGGTAGTATATAAATCCATAGCAATTATATTTCCTTCATATGAATTCAAGATTGTGTGGAAAATTATAAGGAGTATTAAAAAAAAGAAGGAAAAAAAATGGAAACAATGGATTAGGATGAGAACACCAAAAGATCTTGATAGATGTTAGGAGCAAAGATTGATTGGAGTTAATGATCTTCAGATGAGGGTTCCTTGCAGTTCAGGATTTGACCAGTAGGTGTCTCCCTTTGTCCACTGAACAGTGAATAGTGCTGTGGAGTATATTGGTACTGCATGGGAAAAAATTAAAAGGAAATGGGGAAAAGAGGACGGGGAAGAAAAGAGAAAATATGAGGGAATAAAATAAAGAAAGTACGTCAGATAAATCTCGTGCTTAATGTTTTTTTGAGGAATCTCCAAGTATAATTCCGCAAAATTCTTGATTCCTAAGAATCAGAAGATGTGAAAAATAACAGAAAGCCTCAGATCCTGTCATTACGTGGTCTTCTGTTTCCTCTTCTAGAAGCCGGGGTTTGCCAAAGCGGTGAAGGTCTAGGAGCAGGGGGGGGTGAGGGGTTAGAAGAGGGATCCATCAGTCCTAGCTTAATAAGGACTTCACGACCCTCTGGGATATTAGTAGCCACGTACGTGGAACCATTGTGAGGGATTACAAGCTTAAACGGGAAACCCCATTTATAACGTATACATGCAACTTGTAGGATTGTCGTGATTTCTTTTAGATTGCGTCTTCTCTCCAGTGTAGCCTGTGAGATATCCGGGAAAATCTGAATTTTATTGCCGTCGATAAGGATATTTGGGGTGTTCCTCGCAGCCCTGAGGATTTCCTCCTTGGTCAGGAAGTCCTTCATACATAAGATAATATCCCTTGGTGGTTTATCAGCAGGGGGTTTTGGACGGAGGGCACGGTGGATTCTATCACAAGAGAACTGGGACTCCATTACTTCAGGCAAAAGCGATTTAAACAGGCGATTTACTGTGGGTATGAGATCGGTATAGGTTTCAGGGATCCCCCTTAACCTCAAATTATTACGCCTGTTGCGATTGTCCAAATCCTCCACATGTGCCTGCAGCTGGTTAAATTCTGAGCTTAACACCTCATGATCTCTGCTCAGCTCTCTGTAAGCTAGGGACGACTCATCATGCTTTGCCTCCAGCCTGTCTGTTCTTCCTCCAAGGGCAGAGATCTCCTGTGTAAGGGTGGTCTCTGTCTTGTGGAGCTCAGCCTGGAACTTTGCCATCAGCTTAGTGCACATAATTTCCAGGCTATTATCAAGGTCTTGTTTTGTGAGGGGAGCAGGGTACTCACAGTTTGCAGGGGTCAAGGAAGTCTTAGGAGCTGAGGTCTGTATGTTGCTGCCGACATGCACAGGAGGAGGAGGAGGAGGAGGAGGAGGAGGGGTGGCGCCATCTTGCTCCATGTTAAACTTCTCCCGGGCTCTTAGGAGGTAGTGAGTGAGGGACTTCTGTGGAGTCTTGCGTTTTTTCCTCTTGCAGGAAGACATGCACAGGAACTGTGGCTGCCAGGGGGTGATCTTTGAAGGAGTTTCGGCGGTGGTATATGGCCCCTGTAGCCGGGATCACGGCCGGAGTGAGTGGAGCAGCAAGTTCAAGCCGCCATCCGTCCCGCGCCGCGCATGCGCACCACTCTAAAAGCATTTTTAAGAGGAATAATGATACATCAAATTTCAAAAATTAAAAAGCAGTCCAAGGAATGGGAAAGGCAAATTGGACAGAGGGTTACAATGGCGGAAGAAAAATACATAAATGAGCCGACATCTGATGGACTCAAGATTTGGAGGGAAGAACAGCAGAATTATAAGTTGGTGACTCTCCGGAGGGCGGAGAAAAAATCCCTCTTCCAGAAACAAACCAGCTTTGCAGAAGTGGGCCGAATGCTGGCACAATTGGCTAAGGCAAACTCCCCTAGGTCCACGGTATCCGCGATTACTATGAGTAATGGAAGAACCTCTTCACATACACCAGAAATAGCGGATCAGTTTAAAGAATTCTATGAAGAATTGTACAATTCCCGACAGGATAAGATGAAAGACAGTTTGTAAAAATTCTTTAAAGATCAGTGCATTCCTTCTCTTTCAGAGAAGGATAGAAAGGAGCTAGATGCCCCCATAACATTGGAAGAAATACAGCAGGTTACGAATGAAATGGCGAAACTGAAATCTCCAGGCCCAGGTGTGCTCCCAGTGGAGATATCTCAACGTTACGGGAAGGTTCTGTTACCTGAACTCTTGAGGGTATTGAATGGATCATTGATAAGTGGAGTACTTCCCCCGTCAATGTCAGACTCAATTATAATCAATATACATAAAGAG